>NC_083446.1:30505492-30507992 GCF_020745735.1 Hemiscyllium ocellatum
GGACTTGCCATCTGAGGTAGTTTGGGCTGAGGTTAGAAATAGGAAAGGTGAGGTCACCCTGTTAGGTGTTTTCTACAGGCCTCCTAATAGTCCTAGAGAAGTAGAGGATAATATTGCGAGGATGATTCAGGAAAAGAGTGAAGGTAGCAGGGTGGTTGTTATGGGGGACTTTAACTTCCCAGATATTGACTGGGAGAGCTATAGCTCGAGTGCATTAGATGGGTCGGTGTTTGTACAATGTGTGCAGGAGGGTTTCCTGACACAATATGTCGACAGGCCAACAAGGGGGGAGGCTATATTGGATTTGGTTCTAGGTAATGAACCAGGCCAGGTGTTAGACTTGGAGGTAGGTGAGCACTTCGGGGACAGTGACCACAACTCGGTGACTTTTACTTTAGTGATGGAGAGGGATAATCGTGCGACGCAGGGCAAGAGCTATAGCTGGGGGCAGGGAAATTATGATGCAGTGAGGCATGACTTAGGATGTGTGGATTGGAAAAACAGGCTTCAAGAGAAGAACACTAATGAGATGTGGGGATTGTTCAAGGAGCAGCTACTGCGTGTCCTCGATAGGTATGTACCAGTCAGGCATGGTGTAAAGGGCCTTGTGAGGCAGCCGTGGTTTAGTAAGGAATTGGAGTCCCTTGTGAAAGGGAAGAAGGCGGCATATGTAAAGATGAGGCGTGAAGGTTCAGTAGGGGCGATTGAGAGTTATAAGGTAGCCAGGAAGGAGCTAAAGAGGGAGCTAAGAGAAGCGAGAAGGGGACATGAAAAGTCTTTAGCTGGTAGGATGAGGGAAAACCCAAAGGCTTTCTATAGGTATGTCAAGAATTAAAGGATGACTAGGGTAGGTATCGGTCCAGTCAAGGATAGTAGTGGGAAGTTGTGTGTGGAGGCGGAGGAGATTGGAGAGGCATTAAATCAGTACTTTTCATCAGTATTCACTCAGGAACAGGACACTGTTGCTGATGTGAATATGGAATCACAAATAATTAGAATGGATGCCCTGGAAATATGCAGGGAAGAGGTTTTGGGAATATTGGAAAGGATGAATATAGATAAGTCTCCTGGGCCTGATGGCATTTACCCCAGGATCCTATGGGAAGCTAGGGAGGAGATAGCAGAGCCATTGGCCTGGATTTTTATGTCGTCATTGTCAACGGGAATAGTACCAGAGGACTGGAGGATAGCGAATGTGGTCCCATTGTTCAAGAAAGGGAGTAGGGATAGCCCTAGTAACTATAGGCCAGTGAGTCTGACTTCAGTGGTGGGCAAAGTCTTAGAGAGAATGGTAAGGGATAAGATTTATGAACATCTGGGTAGGAATAACGTGATCAGGGATAGCCAGCATGGTTTTGTGAAGGGCAGGTCGTGCCTCACAAACCTTATTGAGTTCTTTGAGAAGGTGACTAAGGAAGTGGATGAGGGTAAAGCAGTAGATGTTGTGTATATGGATTTTAGTAAGGCGTTCGATAAGGTTCCCCATGGTAGGCTAATGCTAAAACTTCGGAGGTATGGCATTGAGGATACATTAGAGGTTTGGGTTAGGAAGTGGCTGGCTGGAAGGAGACAGAGGGTAGTAGTTGAGGGAGTATGTTCATCTTGGAGCGCAGTTACTAGCGGTGTACCACAAGGATCTGTTTTGGGACCATTGCTTTTTGTTATCTTTATAAATGATCTAGAGGAAGGACTTGAAAGCTGGGTAAGCAAGTTTGCGGATGACACAAAAGTCGGTGGAGTTGTGGATAGTGAGGAAGGAAGTGGTAGGTTACAGCGGGATATAGATAAGTTGCAGAGCTGGGCGGAAATGTGGCAAATGGAATTCAATGTAGCTAAGTGCGAAGTCGTTCACTTTGGTAGGAATAACAAGATGATGGATTACTGGGCTAATGGTAGGCTACTTGGTAGTGTGGATGAGCAGAGGGATCTTGGTGTCCATGTACACAGATCTCTGAAAGTTGCCACCCAGGTAAATAGTGCTGTGAGGAAGGCATATGGTGTACTGGGCTTTATTGGTAGAGGAATTGAGTTCCGGAGTCCTGAGGTCATGTTGCAGTTGGATAAGACTCTGGTGAGGCCTCATCTGGAGTATTGTGTGCAGTTTTGGTCGCCATACTATAGGAAGGATGTGGAAGCTTTAGAACGAGTGCAGAGGAGGTTTACCAGGATGTTGCCTGGAATGGTAGGAAAATCTTATGAGGAAAGGCTGAGGCACTTGGGGCTGTTCTCATTGGAGAAGAGAAGGTTTAGGGGAGATCTGATAGAAGTGTATAAGATGATTAGGGGTTTAGATAGGGTAGATACTAAGAACCTTTTACCGCTAATGGAGTCAGGTGTTACTAGGGGACATAGCTTTAAATTAAGGGGTGGTAGGTATAGGACAGATGTTAGGGGTAGATTCTTCACACAGCGGGTTGTGAGTTCATGGAATGCCCTGCCCGTATCAGTGGTGAACTCTCCTTCTTTATGGTCATTTAAGCGGGCATTGGATAGGCATTTG
>NC_083446.1:30570492-30762693 GCF_020745735.1 Hemiscyllium ocellatum
TGGGTTGAAGGTGAGAGGGGAAAAAGTGAAAAGGGACCTGTGGGGCAAACATTTCACTCGGAGGTTGCTGTGTGTGTGGAATGAGCTGCCATAGGAGCATTGAATGCATGTAGGGTTACAAAATTTAAACTGCGTCTGGAGGGGTACATGCATAGAAAGTATTCATAGTGATATAGGCCAACTCTCCCAAATGGGACGTAATCAGTTTACGAGATCTGGTTGATATGGACGAGTTGGACTGAAGGGTCTGTTTCATGCTGTATAACTTTCTGATTCTAAGTGCTTAAGCAAATTGGTGGAAATCTGAGATGAAAACAAAACGTGCTGGAGATCCTCAGCAGGTCGTGCAGCATCTGAAATGTTGACCAATGCAGGAACCATTGCAGCCTTGAAGAAGTGTTTAGATAATCACACCAGGCATGTGTGCTTGATGATCAGTATGGAGAAGTTGGGGACATTGTGTTCAACAGTTTTATACCAGAGACTCTGACCCCATTTTATTCTGCATTTCACTGTGGCTCCCTCTTTTTGGAAGCAGGCTGGATTGGGCAGCAGTGAAGAATGTAAATGATGTGTGACCTTCTTCGTGAGAGGATTCGAGTGCAAGGAGTTGGGATCCCTTTCCTGAAGGGCCTTGATGAGACCACACCTGGAGTACTGTGTGTAACTTTGTCCCTCTTTCCCAAGGAAGGCTATCTTGGTTATTGAGAGAGAGTAAACGAGAATCACCAGATGAGTCCTGGGATGTGGAAATAGTGAAGGACTGCAGATGCTGGAAGTCAGATTCCACACAATGTGAACCAGGAAAGGTGCAGGTCAGGCAGCATCAGAGGAGCAGGAAAGTTGCTGTTTTGGCAGTCCCGGTGAATAGTCCTGACCCGAAACGTCAACTTTCCAGCCCCATCGTATTCATGCTGGTCATCAAGCACCTATTTATTCTAATCCCACCTTCTGGCTCTCAGCGTGTAACCCTATTGTTGTGCTTCGTGTGATCATCTAAACTCTTCATCAAGGCTGCAATGTTTCCTGAATCTGTCACCATTTCAGATGCTGCCAGACCAGTTGGGGATCTCCAGCACGTTTTGTTTTTATTGCAGATTTCCACCATTTTGTTAAAGCACTTAGAGTCAGAGAGCTGTTCAGCTCCGTATTTTGCTGACTCTGATTCCTGGGATGTCAGGACTGATGGATGAAGAGGGACTCAATCTCATTTAATATTCCACCTCCTTTGGCTTTCTGAGCTGCTGACTGCATCACTAATATGCTACCTCCCATTCCCGGACCTGAATCTGACCCATCTAAGCCTACACTTTATTTCCCATCCCCTGCCAGACTAGTTAAAACCTCACCGATGAAACTGGCAATAACTTCCACCAGGGGATTTCTACCAGCCTTGCCCAGGGGTAACTGGTCAGGCTGGTACAAGTCCCACCTTACCCAGAAACAATTCCAATGTCTGAAGAATCTAAACACTTCTGTGGTACACGATTTCCCCAGACACACATCCAGCTGATCTATCCTCTTATTCCTACTCTCATGAGCACATGGCACCAGTTGCAATTCTGATATTATTACATTTCAGGAGATACATTCTAATGGATCTCTGGTTTTCTTTTATGTAGCTTTCAGGCCTTCATCCCTCTGTTTTGCGATGTCTGTGTTCCATAACCACGGGCTATTTACCCTCTCGCTCCAGAATGTTCTGCAGCTGCTCCATGATATCACGGATCCTGACATCAGGGCGGTAACATACCATCCTGAATTCATGCCTATGGCCACAGAAGTGCCCTCCCTATTCCTGACCATTGAATCCCCTGTCACTGCAGCCCCGGCACTCTCTTTCCTCCTGTTCTGTGCAGCAGAGCTCTCTGTGGTGCCATGAACCTGGCTGGTGCTTATTTCCCCCGAGAGGCCACCCCACCCGGACTCCCCAAACAGAATCCCAAGTGGGATATCTGTTTGATAAGCGGGTGATCACTGGGGACTCCTGCACTCCCTTCCTGAGCCTTTTACTTGATCTGATGGTCACGCGTTCCCTTTTTGCCTGTGTAACCCTCACCTGCAGTGTGACTAACTCACTAAACGCGTTGTCCATAACATTCTCAGTATTGCAGATGCTCCACAGTGAGTCCACTCACAGCTCCAGCTCTGAAAAGCTGTTTCCCAGTAGCTGCAGGTGGGCATTCTTCCTGCACACATAGCCGTCACGGACACTGGAAGCGTCCCTTATTTCCCACATTGTATAAGAGGAGCACACGACGGGTCTGGGGACACTTGTCTTAACATTGCTCGAGATTCAGCTAGTTACTCCCTTTAAGAGAATTTAAATGAGCTCGTAACCTTCCTTCCCTTGAAACATTTCTATTATAATCAAAAGCACTGAATTTTAACTAAACTGCTATGTTATATTTTTAAAAACTTAACAAATACTCCGCAGGTCTCACTTACAAATTAGCTGTTCCCATTGGGACCATGTGAATATCTGAATGGCCTGAAATATGGTCTGAGTTTCAGCTTCACCTTCTCCCTCTCTACCCTCGCTCTGTTTACACTCAACTCCAAACCACAGTCATTGCGCCAAGCAGCACTCTCAGTGCAGCCCTGTCATTTTCATTGTCTGATCACACTACACTGCCCTCAGCCTCCTGTTCTGTTCCAGTGCATCTCAATGGGAGCTCAGGAACTGCATTTCATCTTTCAGTTCAGCCCTTTGTAACCCCAGAGTCAACGTGGACTGCAGCCATTTCTGGATGAACAGACTGTTGTCAGAACCTGGAACATTCTAACTAAAAATGTGCAGGAATTTGAGTTAATAAGGAACTTTAATGAGAAGTTTGCAGGGAGTTGGAAATAGTGAGTTTACAGGTTAGTATCATGAAGTGGGGTGTTTGGGACTAAATCTGACACTTCTTACAAACATACGAGTTAATATTTGGATAAAACTGTGCTCCCTCTCAGGCCAAATCTCCCAAGGGTGACCTAAACATGAACTTGAGCACCCTTCTGCTTTTTGCTTAACAAACATATTGGAGATATTTTCCCACAGAACTGGCAAACCTTTCTCCTTCCACAGTTAAATGTCAATGATGTTCAGATCCTGATGACTCCGCTGACTTTAGAAACTTGCTTTTGAGATCCCAGTCTCAATTATTCTCAATTTCCTATAAAAAATAATTCACAAAACAAAACTCACAGTCAGTGCAAGATGAATAGTAAAGACAGATATTTCTCTGGTATGTGTTTGTTGTGTAAATGCTCCTATTCAAATCGCCCCTCCCCCACCCAGGAAGAGGACATGTCCATGCGTTTCGCTGTACCTTGCCCAAATAAAGATAGCGGTCATAACCCAGGACATATCACCGCCGGAGGCCCTCAGCCGCTTTCCCGTTTGCGGCAAACTTGGGATGAAGAGTTTCTAATTCAGAACTAGTGACCTGCACAGAGGTGCAATTAAACCCTCCCAGTCTGAACTGAAGCATTTCATCCAGTTTCCGCTGCCACTCTCCCCTTTCCCGTTTCCGGCTCCTGCACACGCCAAGGGTATTTCCGTGTCCAGTGACCCTTCCTCAGAACCGACGGAAGCTGGGAAAATTCAAATCCATAGTGTGGAAACAGGCCATTCGTCCCAACAAATCCACATTGACCCTCCAAAGAGAATCTCACTCAGATCCATTCCCCTACACTCTTACCCTACCTTTCTCCTGACTAATGCAGCTAACCTACACATTCCTGAACACGACGGGAAAATTAGCTTGGCCAATTCACCTAATTTATATATCTTTGAACTGCAGGAGATAAGGTTAAAGAGTAAATAATAGGTGGTGATGGAGCTCCCTTCAACAACATGGCATCAAGGTTTCTTCATCTCCTCTCCCTGACCTCATTCCAGACCCAATCCTCCAACTTAACACCGCCCTCATGTACTGTTACTCCTGTCCATCTTCCTTCCCAATTATCCACTCAACCCTCTCACCATTACCCCACCTACATCTTCCTATCATCTTCCCAACTACCTTCCCACCCAGCCCCACACACCCATCCTATAATCTGTTAGCCCTCTTCCCCACCCTCACATTCCTGATGAACTGCTTAGGCCCAATATGTCAATTCTCCTGCTCCTTGAATACTGCCTGACCTGCTGTGCTTCTCCAGAGCCACACTTTAACACAAGCTGGAAGATCGATACCACATTTTTTTTAGATTAGATTAGACTTACAGTGTGGAAACAGGCCCTTCGGCCCAACAAGTCCACACCGACCCGCCGAAGCGAAACCCACCCATACCCCTACATTTACCCCTTACCTAACACTACGGGCAATTTAGCATGGCCAATTTTGTACCTGTGAACCCTTCGGCGCTCTGACCTCAATCTTGAATTCCATAATTTTAGGCCCTAAATCTCCCCCGCCCAAATGTCCTAGTCGTCCACCCCATACACCAGGCTTTGTTATTGCATAGCCTGCCATTGCACACTACCTATGGGTAGCCACTAGCAGTCCCCATAAACAGCTATTCATTTCTCCCAGCCAGATCATTATCCAATCCGTTTTCCAAGTGCTCCTATCTCTCTCTTTGGTCTCTAATCCCATCTATCATTTACTCTTTAACTCCTAACTTCTGCATATAAACCGACATGTTTTGTCAATAATTTCAGTTTTGAGGAAGGTTCATCAGATCCGAAATTTTAACTCTGATGTCTCTTCACAGATGCTGCCAGACCTGCTGAGCTTTTCCAGATCCTCCTAGTTGTTGTTTATTATTTACAATATCCGCAGTTCTTTTGGTTTTCATTTACCGGCAGCTTGTAATTCAGGTCTAGCAGCCAACACCATGTGCTTATAAACCCTCCCAGTTCACAAACACAATTTCTCTCCCAGTCTCTGCTGTCTCTCCCACTTCTGGCACACTAACTGGGACAACAGCAACCACCCCCACCCCCGTCCCCTACCTCACAGTGACACTGCCCCTGCACAGCTCAAGGTCAAGTTTTGGCCTGCTGGAGCCACCTCTCATTGGCTGGAGGATCACACCAACTCTCCTATTGGTCTGAAGCTGCTGTCAAATCAGCCAAGCCCCATGTGACGAGTGGTGTGTTCCTCCCACGAGCGTCGGAGTCGGAGGGGTGACCACATAGAGGTTTATAAAATCATGAGGGGCACGGATAGGAAAAATAGACAAGGTCTTTTCTCTGAGGTGGGGGAGTCTAGAACGCGAGAGCACAGGTTTAAGGTGAGAGGGGAAAGACAAAAAAGGGACAACATTTTTCATGTAGGGAGTGGTGCGAGTATGGAATCTTCTGTCAGGGAAGTGGTGACAGCTGCTACAGTTACACCATTTGAAAGCATCTGGATGATTATATGAATAGGAAGGGTGTAAAGGGATATGGGCCAACCGCTGCCATATTGGACTAGATTAGGTTGGGATAACTGGTTAGCATGGACGAGTTTGACCGAAGGGTATGTTTCTGTGCTATACATTTCTATGGCTCTGCCCTGTGATGAGCTTCATAATTCAAAGTGAATGGGATAGTTTCACAGAGTACAGGGATTGGGGGCTATTCAGTCCATTGGAGTTGGACACTCTCCCTCTGGAGATGCAGTAAATCTGTCCAACTCCCCTCATATTTACCTGTAGCCCTCCAAATTTATCCTCAAATAGTTAAGTTCCAAATCTGTTTATAAATGACTGCTCAATCTGCATCTAGTTGTGGTTCAAACTGTTCTAGATGATAAGAACTTACTCGGTAAAACGACATTTACATTTTTACCCTGAATTATTTGCCAGTTACCTGATAGTAGTACTAAAAATTGTGACTCTAATAATTTTTTCTCTCTTTCTCTGTAAATTAAATATCCTGGACACAAATCTGTTCCTGGTCTAAATCACTGCTTAACCTTCTCAGCTCCAAGGAGAATTATCTGAGCTTCAGCTAACTCTCCATAAAAGAGAAACCTACATTAATTTTATTTTATTAGTGTCACAGAAATGTACAACACAGAAACAGGCCCTTCGGTCCAACTCGTCCATGCCGCCCAGATATCCTAAATTAATCTCGTCCCATTTGCCAACACTTGGCCCATATTCTTCTAAACCTTTCCTAATCACGTTCCCAATCAGATGCCTTTTAAATGTTGTAATTGTGCCAGCCTCCTCACTTTCTCTAGCAGCTCATTCCATACACGTACCACGTTCAGCTTGAGAACATTCCCCCTTTTAAATCTTTTCCCTCACACATTAAGCCTGTGCCCTCTGGTTTTGGACTCACCCAACCTTGGGAAAAAAAACCTAGTTGTTCACCCTATCCACATCCCTCAAAATCTTGTCAACCTCTAAGACCATCTCTCAGCCCCAGCCTATTCAACCTCTCCCATTAGTTCAAACCCTTAACCCTGGCAACATATTTCACATCTTCTCGGAATCATTTCAAGTTTTGTAATATCACTTCTACAGCGGGGAGACCAGGACTGAAGGCAGCATTCCAGATGTGGCTGAATCAACATCTTGTAGAGCCGCAAAATAATTTTGCGACTCCTGTACGCAATACACTGAGCAATAAAGGCAAGTTTACAAAACACCTTCTTCACTACCCTGCCTATCTATGATTCCACTTTCAAGGAATTATGAAACTGCACTCGGAAGTCTCTTTGTTCAGCAACACTCCCCAGGAGTTTCCCAATAAGTACGTAAGTCCTGCCCTGACTTGTTTTTCCAAAACGCAGCAACTCACATTTATCTGAATTACACTCCATCTGCCACTCCTCAGCCCATTTGATTGAAGTCCCATTGTACTCTGAGATAACCTTCTTCCTTGTCCACTACACCTCCAATTTTGATGTCTACTGTAAACCTACTAACCATACTCATATATTCACATCGAAATCATTGATATAGATGACGAAAAGCATGGACACTGCACCGATCCTTATCGCATGTTGCTCATCACAGGTCTCCAGTCTGAAAAGCAACCCTCCACCATGACCCTTTGTCTCCAACTTTCCAGCCAATTTTGTATCCAAATAGCTAGTTCTCTCTGCATCCCATGGTGTCTAATTTGCTAACCAGTCTGTTCTGTAGAATCTTGTTGAATGTCTTTCTGAAGTCCAAGTCAGTGATTTCCATGGGCAATGCCATGCTGACCATCCCTAATAATTTCTTGCCTTTACAATTACATCTGAATCCTATCCCTGAGAAACCCTTCCAACAACTTAGCTGACTTCAGGCTCACTGGTGTATTGTTCCCTGGACTTTCCTCATCACCTTTCTCAAATAAAGCAGCACCATATCTGTGGCTGTCGGTGATATAAATACTTCAGCAAGGGGCCCAGCAATCATTTCCCTAGCTTCCCACAAGGTTCTGGGTTTCACCTGATCATGTACCAGGGATTTATCAATCTTGATGCATTATACAAGATCCAGTACCTCCTCCTAACTAATATGGACACTTGTAAAGTGAACACTATTTATTTCTCTAACCTCTCTCGCGTCCATATTCGATTTCAGTAAAAGCTGACGTGAAATACTCGTGTATCATCCCTCCCATCTCCTGCAGTTCCACAGACAGCCTTGTTGATCTTTGAGGGTCCCTATTCTCTATCTGGTTACTCTTTTCTTCTTAGTGTATTTGTATAATCTCTTTGGATTTTCCCTAAACCATTTTCCCAAAGCTATCTCATGTCCCGGTTTTGCCCTCCTGGTTTTCCGCGAGTATACTCCTACTGGCCCTATACTCTTCCAGGGATTCACTCAGACCCAGCTGTCTAAATTTGCCATATCCCTCCTTCATATTCTTGACCAGATCCTCAATTTCTCTCGACAGGCAGCATTCCCTACAGCTACCAGCCTTGGCCTTAACCAGAACATACTCTCTGCATACTACAGATCTATGGAGGCAATGGCAAATGACGACAGAAGTCAGTAAAGAGTTTGCCTTGGGAAAGCTAACAGCCTAAACCTATATGGGTCTCCTGGCCCTGATGGAATGCATCCAGCGGACTATAAGAGATGACAGAGGGTAAATAGCAACTGGACTCGTGATAATTCACGAAAAGTTGCTGGACTCTGGGACAATTATGACATACTGGAAAGCTGAAAATGTGATGCCAAAATTTTAAAGTGGACCTGTTGGCTTAACTTGTGTAAGGGGGAAAATGCCTGAATCTCTCAAGGAAGAAATAGTGAGCTATCTGAATAGAAATTGTCTCATCGAGCAGACACAGCAGGGATTCATGAAAGGTAGGTCATGTTTAATTAATTTACTCAAATTATTTGAGGACATTACGTGCACGTTGGGCAATGGAGACCCAGTGGATATGGTGCATCAGGATTTCCAGAAGGCTTTCAACATGATGCCACACACAAAAGGCTGCTGTATATGATGCACGGCATTCTGGCTAATGTATTAGCATGGATACAGGATTGATTAACTAACAAAAATTAAAGAGTGGGGATAAATGGGTGTGTGGAGAAGTGTTGGAACTAAAATTTATTAACAATTTACACAGATGTTTTGGAGTTGAGGACCAGGTGTCAGAGTTCACACTTGACATTAACATGAGGTAGAGCAAGGTGTGCAGAGGCCACTGTAAGTCTACACAGGGAGAAGGATATGTGACGTGAGTGGGTAAGGGTCGAGCAGATGGAGGAAAATATTGGGACATGTGAGGTCATTCGTTTTGGTCGGACTAACAGCAAAATATATGATGAAATGTTGAAAACTTGCAGCATGCTGCTGTGCAGAAGGAGCTGGGTATCCTTGTGCATGAATCACAGGAAGTTGATTTGCAGGTACAGCAGGTAATTAAGACAGTGAAGGGAATATTGTCCTTCATTGCTAGAGGGATGGTTATGCTGCAGCTGTCCAGGGTGCTGGTGAGGCTACACCTGAAATGCTGTGTACAGGTTTGTTCTCCATAATTCAGGAAGGATGGACTGGCACTGGCGGGGGTGCAGAGGAGGCTCACTAGTTCGAGTCTGCAGTTGAAAAAATTGCTGTTTGTGGAGAGATTGAGTGGACACGTATAATATACATTGGTATTTCGAAGAATGGCAGGTAGTATAGGAAAAAAAATAAAATTATGAAGGAAGTAGATAAGATAGAAGCAGGGAGACTATTTCCATTGATGTCGGGGCAAACTAGGGAACATGGCGTCAAAATAAGAGGTTATCAGATTTAGAACTGAGTTGATGAGGAACTTCTTCAGCTAAAGGGTTGTGAATCTGTGGAATTCTCTGCTGAAAGCAGCAGCTGAGACTTTCATCTTAAATGCCTTTTGGTCAAAAGGTAGATTTACGAAGAGGAAAGGGATTAACGATGATGGTGAGAGAGCAGGAAAGTAGAGCTGAGACCAAGAAAAGATCAGTCCTGATCTTATTGAATGGCAGAGCAGGCTTGAGGGGCCAGGTGGCCTGCTCCTGCTTCTATTCCTTATGTTCTGATGTTCCCACTTTCCAACCGTCTCTTTACCTGGGAATAGCAAATAAATATTGAAAGTTCTCGCCTTGTACCGTCAAAATTCGCCTTTGTCCAATTTCGAACACTAACTTTTAGATCTTTAAAAACTAGTAGAATTATCAGAGAATTCCAACGGGGGGGAAGCAGGCCAGTCAGCTCATCAATCCACAGACCGTCAGAGACTCACAACGTAGCCAGGTAATACTGCATTTCCCACGGATAATCCACCGAGCGTGCACTTCCCTGAACACTATGGGCATTTCAGCCTGGATAATCCACCCAACCTGCATATCTTTAGATAGTGGGAGGAAACCAGTGCAACCAGAGGAAATCCACACAGATATTAACAACAAGGTGATCATCTATTTATTTCTCAGTTCCACCCAAATAACATCACTGGACGTACTCCAATGAATATCATCTCTAAGCACAATTATAATGCTATCCCTAATCAAAAGCAACACTCCACCTCCTCTCATGTCCCCCTTTCTATCCTTCCTTTTGCATCTATAACCTGGAAAATTAAGATGCCAGTCCTATCCATCCCTGAGCCTCGTTTACACAATACTCATGATATCCCAGTGCCACGTTCAAAATCATACCATGAGCCGATCTGCCTTCACTGTCAGGTCTCTTGCATTGAAATAAGTGCAGTTTAACTGCTCAGTCATACCACGTTCTCTGTCTTGCCCTTGCCTGCCTTGACTATTTGACTTCTGAACTGTATCAGCCTCCGACTTACCTCTTTTTTCACTATCTCGTTGAGTTTGCCCCCATTCCCACACTGGTCTAATGCCTCCTGAGCAACACTAGCACATCTCCATACCTGGATATTAGACACATTCCAATTCAGGTGCAATACATTCTTCTTATGCATGTCAACTCTACTCCAGAAGAGATTACAATGATCCAAAAATGTGAATACTACATCAGCTCCTTAGCCACTCAGTCATTTCCTCAATCCTGCTATCCCTTCTCTCACGAGCATGTAGCACCGGGAGTAAACCAGATAATATGACCAACGAGAACCAACTTTCCCAGGCTAATTTGCTATATTCTCTCATCAGGACCTAATCCTTTTCTCTTCCTGTGTCATTGGTACCAATGCACAACGACCCCCACAGTGGTCATTCTCCCCTTTGAGGATAGTCTGCTCCCTCTCTGAGACCCCATTCTGATGTCTCACTGTCAGCTGCAGAAACGGCAGTCTGTGCCCTATACCAGAACTCCCTATTCATCATTGATCACCTGGAACCTGATATACCTCTCCTTACATGAGAGACAGTCTCAGTACCAGTACCTTGGCTGTCAGTGCTATATTCCCCTTAGAGTTTATGACCACCTACATTTTCCAGAACACTATACTTGTTTGAGATTGGAGTAGCCACAGGAGACTACTTCTCAGCCTACCTCCATCTCCTTTCATTCCGAGATGTAACTCATCTACCTCACTGTACCTGCAGTTTTCCGGTTGAAACTGCCATCTATCACACACTCTGCCTCGAGTAAATTCTTCATTACCATTAAGCACTGCTCCATCTGATCCATGCAATCCAAGAGGATTTGCATCCACACTTCCTGCAGACTATCATCAGAATCATTGAAACTTTTCCTAATCTCCGACACCCTCCAGGACCTGCACATCCCTGTACGAATGGCCAACTCTGCACCTTAATCTGTAGACCAGGAAAAAGGCAACATCTTACAGCTTTACAAAAGACTACTCTA
Organism: Hemiscyllium ocellatum; assembly: GCF_020745735.1. Lineage (NCBI taxonomy): Eukaryota > Metazoa > Chordata > Chondrichthyes > Orectolobiformes > Hemiscylliidae > Hemiscyllium > Hemiscyllium ocellatum. The sequence goes on from NC_083446.1 coordinate 30,581,672, forward strand.
GAACTCATTAATACCTGTATTTTATATTTAAAACATTCAACCAAAAGATCATAAGACAGGTATTTAAACTAATATATTCTCACCCTACTGAATGCTGTGGGTTTTTATTAACAAAACAGACCAACACTTATATTTTAAGAAACTGAAACCCACTGAGCTGATCCCCGGCTGAGAGTTACAGGCATACAGCTCGGAAACAGACCGTTTGGTCAAACACGTTCATGCCGACCAAATGTCCGAACCTAATCTCGTCTCATTTGCTCGAACCTGTGCGATATCCCTCCAAACCCTTCCTATTCATGTACCCATCCAGAGGCCCTCTAGTTCTTGATTCCCCATTTCCAGTGAAAATACCTTGTCTATCTACCTGATCCATGTTCATGATTTTATAAACCTCTGAGGTCACTAGTCAGCCTCCGACACTGGAGGGAAAACAACCCCAGTCTATACAGTCTCTCCCTGGAGCTCAAACCTTCCGACCCTGGCAACATCCTTGTAAATCTTTTCTGAACCTTTCAAGTTACACAACATCCTTGGGATAGGTGCAGAACAGAATTGCACACAATATTTCAAGATGGCCAAACCAATGTCCTGAACAGCCACAAAAGGACTCCAACTCTTGTATTCAATATTCTGACCAATAATGGAAATCATACCAAACATATCATATTACATACAATACTATCATATTCACCTGCGCCTCTATTTTCGATGAATTTTGAACCTAGGCAGCAAGGTCTCTTTGTTCAGCAACACTCCCTAAAACCTGACCAGGATTATTATTAATCCTGATTAGCTTTGCTTTTACAAAATTCAGCACCTTGCATTTATCTAAATTAAACTCCATCTGTCACTCCTCAGCACATTTGCCCATCTGATCAAGATCCTATTGCAATCTGAGGTAACCTTCTTCGCTGTCCACTACACCTCCAATTTTGGTGTCACCTGCAAATTTACTAACTATACCTCCTATGTTCACATCCAATTCATTTATATAAATGATGACAAGTAGACGACCCAGCACCGATCCTTGTGGCACTCCACTGGTCGCAGGTCTCCAGTCTGAAAAACAACCCTCCACCACAATCTTGTCTTCTACCTTTGAGCCAGTTCTGTATCCAAATGGCTACTTATACCCGTATTCCGTGAGATCTAACCTTGCCAACCTGTTTTCCATGGGGACCCTTGCCGAACGCCTCACAGAATATCACACCGATCATATCTACTGCTCTGCCCTCATCAATCCTCTTTGTTACTTCTTCAAAAACTAGCTCAATCAAGTACGTAACACTTGATTTCCCACACACAAAGCCATGCTGACTATCCATAACCATTCCTTGCTTTTCCAAGTACATGCAAATCCTGTCGCTCAGGGTTCTCTCCAACAACGTTTCTGGCACCAACGTCAGGGTCACGCGCCTGTAGTTCCCAGACTTGTCCAAATCAACTTTCTTACATAGTAGTACCATATTAACCAACCCACAATCATGTAGCACCTCAGCTGTGCCTATCCATGATACAAAAATCTCAGCAAGGGGCCCAACAATCACTTCCCTAGCATTCCACAGATTTCTAGGGCACACCTGATCAGATCCTGGGGATGTATCCAGCTTTATGCATTTCAAGACATCCAGTACTCTGTAATGTGGACATTTTTCAAGATTTCACCATCAATTTCCCCACATTATATATCTCCCCTGTCCTTCACCACAGTAAATACTGCTGCAAGATAACACATATTGATAAAAACAAACGAGGGCAGGATGCACACTAATTAAAAGTATGGCCTTGAGTTGTGATATGGAACAAAGAGAATGAGGAGTTCAGATCTTTGATGTTGGTGTCACATGTACTCAGGGAGGTTAACAAGGTGTTTAGCACACTTGCCTTCACTGCTCAGACCACAGAGTACAAGATTTGGGACGTTGTGTTGACGTTGTACAGGATATAGGAAGGGTTTAGAGGGATATGGGCCGGGTGCTGGCAAGTTGGACTAGATTGGGATGGGGTATCTGGTTGGCATGGAAGGGTTGGACCGAATGGTCTGTTTCCATGCTGTACATCTCTATGACTCTATGTTGGTGGGGCCTCATCTGGAATTCTGTGTTCAGTTCTGGTTGTGCTGTTATAGAAGGATATTATTAAATCGGAGCGGGTTCAGAAGAGATGGACCAGGATGTTTCCGTAAATGGAGGGATTGTGTTACAAGGAGAGGCTGCATAAGCTGGGACAATTTTTCACTCGAGCGTTGGAAGTTGAGAGGTGATCTTAGAGGCTTATAAATTCATGAGGAGTGAATGGCCGGGGGAGGTGGGGGTGGTGATTTCAAGACGCAGGTGCGTACAATTTGAAAAGAGGAAGGTTTAAAGAAGAAAATGGGGATTTTTTTTACTTTTATATGTGTGAAGTGAACTTGCAGAAAAAAGAGGCAGCTGTGAATATAATTACAATGTTTAAAATACATTTAGACAAGTACATGAATAGGAAATATTTGGTTGAGTGTGGATCAAGCGGAGGCAGGTGCAATTCGATTAGTTGGGAATAGTGGTCGACACGGATTGGTTCAACCACAGGGTCTATTATTGTGTTGTATAACATTATGACTAACTCTCGCTAGCTCTGTGAATTCCTCCATGCTCACAACTCTCGAGATTACTGTCACCTCATCCAGACTAAACTCTTCCGTATGTCTGGAATACGTCGCTAGCCTCAGAATCATCACTATCTTTGGTATCACAAATGTCTCAATCTCTGTAACATCCTCCAATCTCCTCCCGTCTCATCATCCTCACGATGTCTAATGTTGACAATTCTCACAAATCTGTCCTTCTCTCCAGTAAACACTGATGCCAAATACTCGTTTAGTATCCCCCCGCCCACACACACACACACACACACACACACACACACACACAACCCCATCTTCTGCGACTCCACACATAGGCTGCCTTGTTGATCTTTGAGGAGCCCTATTCTCTCCCTAGTGGTCCATTTGCACTTAATGTATTGATAAAAACCCTTTGGATTATCCTTAACCCTATTCGCCAAAGCTATGTCCTGTCCCCTTTTTGCCTTACTGATTTCCCTTTTCCCTGTTCTCCTCTTGCATTTACACTCGAAGGATGGTTGGCATTTTTGGATTGGAAAAAAAAATTGCATCTTGATAAAAACAAACGAGGGCAGGGATTACACTGATTAAAAGTCGGGCCTTGAATAGTGACATGGAACAAAGAGACCAAGGGGGTCAGGTCTTTGAATTATGTGTCACATGTAGACAGGATATTTAAGAAGGTGTTTCACACATTTGCCTTCATTGCTCAGATCTTTGAGTATGGGAGTTCGGACGTTATATCGAGGCTCTACAGGATGTTGGGGAGGCCTCTTTTGGAATACTGTGCCCAGTTCTGGTCGTGCTGTTATCGGAAGGATATCATCAAATTGGAGCGGGTTCAGAAGAGATTTACCAGGATGTTGATGTGAACGGATAGTTTGAATTATAAGCAGAGGCTGGATAGCCTGGGACTTCTTTCAGTGCAGCGCAGGAGGCTGAGGGATGACTTTATTAGAGGTCCGTGATATCCTGAAAAGTTTCGGTAATGTGAACAGCTGGTGTCCTTTCCAGGAGGGGGCAGAGTTCAAGACTGGGTACATACTTTTTTAAGGTGAGAGAAGGAAGACTTTAAAAAGACATTCCGAATTTTATTTTCTTGTTTTTGCACAGAGTGTGGTTCACATGTGGATTAAACTAGTAGAGGATGAGGTAGATGTGAATAAAAACTACAATTTCAGGGCGGCACAGTGGCTCAACGGTTAGCAGTGATGCCTCACAGCGTCAGGGACACAGGTTGAATTCCTGCATTGTGTGAATATCCATGTGGAGTTTTCATATTGTTCCCCATGTCAGATTGTGTTCCTCCAGGTGCTTCCGTTTCCTCCCACAGATGTACAAGGTAGGTGAACTGGCAGTGCTCAATTGCCCATAGTATTCAGGGACGATTAGGTTTAGTGAATGAGGCAGGGGTAAATGCAGAGTAAAAGGGTAAGGGAATGGGATTCTAATAGGAAAAAACATTTGGACCCGTATATCAACAGGGAATGCTAGGATGGATTTGGACCAAGTGGAGGCCGCTGCGATTAGTTCAGTTCGAAATTATGGTCGACACGGACTGGTTGGACCACAGGGTCTGTGTCAATGCTGTATAACTTTATGACTCTAACGCTTGCTATCTCTGCAAATTTATATATGCTCAGAACTCTCCGTTGATGTCATCTCTTGCAGCCTGAGAACTCTACGTTATCTCGATAATTCCTTTCCAGCCTCAAAACACAAAAACCTCTATTACAAATGTTTCTGTAGCATCCTCCATCCTCACTATGCTTTCCAACTTTCATATCCTCCAGCTTCATTATCTTCCCTAAATCTAATCCCCTCCAGCTCTCAAAGCTCTGCTATATGTGCTTTTTTTTTTATTTCCAGCTTTCAGGATGCCCAATGTTTATTACTCACTTGATGATGGACCTTTCCGATGCCTGCCCTGAACTTCTGAATTTCCTCTTAAAACTCTCCGTCTCACTTTCCTCGCAAAAAACATCGACCAACCACATGTCATCTATTCTAGGCTCACCCTTTCTGACCTGATTTCCAATGGAGTATATCAGTTTCCTGTAATAAGCATCTCAGTGGTCTACAGGACAGAAAAAGTCTCTGGTGGCCTTACGGGTCTGTGAGAAAGAAAACTACCAACGAACTATCCTCATCTCTTTTCCAGTACTTGTGGAAAATGGTTTTCTATCATGGCATCGTAACTGCGCACTAAATACATCTTAAATGTTTTTGGGATTTCTGTGTCTCCCACTCTCACAGACATTGAAGTTTAGTGCATTTGTTGCTCGATGATGACATTACCCACAGGAACACAGAGCAGCTAGTTCTGTGCAAACCAGTGATCGCCCACACATTGGGAAGGATGGCAGGGTCCCTGAGTGGGGGCACAGGAGATTTACCAATATGGTTAAAGGAATGGGGGATTTTAGTAGCAGGGACATGGACGTTAATGATACATATCAAGAATATCCATCTACAATAGATGGATGCTCCTTCTCAATCTCTTCACTTGCCTGGGTTGGGTAACCTTCAGGTTAAACCCACCACCAGACATCTCTCCCTAATGAGAGAGCAGCCCTATGATCTGAGAGGACAATGCTGACTTTACCTTTTATACAGTGATGCAAATGGGCCTCGGGGGTGGAGAGAGGCAATGCTGAAGGTGGTGGATAGGACACCACTCAAGCACAGTGTTTTGTCCTGGAGGATGTTTGCTTTCCTTAATATGGTTGGGGTCTGCACTGATGCCACCAAGTGGAGAATGTTCCAACACGATCCTGATGTGCGTCTTGTATAGAGCAAACAGACATTGGGGAAACAGGGATTTGGAGAAACAGAGATTGTCCTCCTTGTAACAAAGGAAATTGTGGGGAGCTGTGGCAGAGGGGTTTACAAAAGATATAAATTAGGATAATAAACCTTACACTCATCAGCTCATCATAAAAGGATAACAGGACACATTGAAGATTTGGGGAGATCTATTGAAAAGACGGTTTGATTCAAAGGAGAACTTTTATTCAGTCAACGGGAATGAGCTCGAACACAATACTCACACACAATGTGAACATCCAGGTCCTGATGAATTGAATAAATCTGTCACAGTTTACCGTTACAAACACTGAGATTTACATCTGAATGTCCACGGTACTACAAGGTTATAAATTCAGTCACCTGTCAGTTCATTTAAAAAACTCTCACCATCCCCTCCTCCTGGCCCAGGGTGAGTGTATACATTACCCCTTGTAGAGGTCAGCAGTCAATTCAGGGGAAATTCTATTCGGGTTTCTATGGGTTTCCACCTTATCAGTCCTGAACAGAACTGACCATTGATACACAGGTCGGAACGATCCAAGTGTCAGAGTGATGTGGAGAGCCGGATTTGCTTCCTTTTCTTTCCTTCCGCGCTGTCGCTGTGCGTGATCAATAAGACATGGGGAGTGAAACGCTCATGCTGCTTGATGGGCAAGTTGTCTCCATTCTGACCAATGGGCAGCAAGCTCCTTCCAGTCATACCAAAGAGTCTCTGTGAAGAGATAAAAACTGCTTCCCACTGCCCAGTGCTCCCCAGGAAAGGTTTAGAAGAATGAGGGGTGAAAATCTCCAAGAAAAGGCAGAACAGTAAAGTTCCAAAACGATTATAATCAGTTTACACAGATGGATTCATTGGAGAAGTGGGCAACAAGTTGGCAAATGGAGTGTAAGTTGGGATAATGTGAAGTTGCTCATTTTGGAGGAGATGATAAAAAAAAAACAGAGTATTACTAAAATGGTGGAAACTGTAGAAAGCTGCACCACAAAGGGATCGGGGTTAATTGTGCAGGAAACACGATTACACACCAGAGAATCAGGAAGTGGAATCGAATGTTGTTCGTCATTGCAAGGAGTTTTCAGTGCAAGAGTTTGGAGTATATACCTGAGAGCAACTTTATAAAGTGCGAGTGAGACCACATCTGGAGTAATAAGAGAAAGTTTGGTCCCTTTATTTAAGGAAATACATAATTTCATCAGAGGCATTCAGAGAAGATTGACTGGGATGATCCCTGGTTTGCAGGGATTCTCTTAAGAAAAAGCTGAAGAAGTTGGGACTTTACTCACTGGATTTGGGAAGAATAAGAGGTGATCTCATTGTAACATGTAGGATTCTTAAGGAGTTTTACAGGGTAAATACGGAGAGGATGTTTCCCATCATGAGGGAACCTGGAACCAGACTCTGGGTCAGTCACCGAATCAAGAGTTCTGTTTTGGATTCGTCAAGTTTAAGGCAACACCGATACAGGTAAGGGGTTTCAGTAGCAATGGAGCTGGAGTGAGGTGGAGACAAGCAACATTTTAAGTTATTGGAATTCCTGGTGTTTGTGATTGTGTAGATGTCGATGTCTGATCAGAAGGTCACCTTGGTGTCAGAATATGAGAGCAATATTGTGAAGAGTACAGTTCTGCTTCAGACTCTTCCCAGGGAAAGCGAGCGGCTCAGCAGTAAGGGAAAGTGATTTGTAATAGCAACTGAAGGCAATGGGTTTAACTATTGCAACGTTGCATTACAGGAAATTGCATCCAATTGAGTATTGGGAGCGTGATAAACATTTTGATAACTAAGTAACAGTGGAGTAATAGAGAGGGATGATGGGGAGGTAGAGCTGGCCATTGTCAGTGTACATGTGAAACGCAACACTGTGCTTTTGGACGATGTCATCTCCTGGCAGTATGTAGGTGATATACAGGTGGGGTCAAGGAGAGATCCATGAGGGACAGGACATAAGGAATTCAGAAAGGAAAGGGAGAGTGGAGATGGAGCAGGATTTTCCAACAACCTTGAGGTCAAATATTACTTTGTAGCGGAATGGGTGAGCAGGACATAACCAGAAAAGACAAACAGAAGAAGAAACAATATCTGTGAGTTGGTGAGGGAGTGTGATGAAGAGGAGGAGGCCGATTCCAAAACTGCCATTTCTACATTAATGAGATCACCCAACTCCATCCCTAGTCTCAGCTCATTTACTGAAATACATGTCCATTCCTGTGTTATCTCCAGACTTCATTATCCAAACACACTCCTGGCCAGCCTCCCACATTCAGTTTACTCATAATCTCAAGAATATCTAAAACTCGACTGCCCAAGTGCTCACTTGTACTAAAACTTGTTGATCCATCAAAAGATTCCTATTTACAAGCAACAATTTAAAATTCTCTCCCTTGATATAATTCCTGGCTGTGAACATCCCTGTCTCCCTGTGAGACCTTTACAACTCATTTTCTTTTCGACACCCAACGATGCATTTCTTCATTGCTTCGCCTAGCTGGCTGCTTCTACTGTTTCCAAGGCAACACGGTCTGGAATTTCCACCCTAACCTTCTCAGATCTGCTTTCCTCCTTTAAGGTATTCCTGAAAACCTGCTTATTTCGCAATACTTTTGATCACCTGACCTAATATCCCCAATCTGTAGCCTTATGTCAGAAATTCTCAGAACTATTTCTGTGAAATTATAAAAATGATAAAAAATACAAACTGTTGTTGATTTGCACACACATTGGCAACTCTTCACTGTCGCTGAGTGAATAATCTGTAACATCTGTTACACAGCCACATTGTGGGAGCACTTTCACCACACGAACTGCAGCTGTACAACGAAGTCAAACATCACCCTCTCCACAGGAAATGGGCTTTGGCATTAATCATTGGTATCTATGGAGGGAGAAACACATATTCGATATCTCAGGGAGTGCTAAATGCATTACGGGGAATGAAAATGTTGCAGAATTTGATTGTCAGAAATGGAACGACAATGCACTTTTGTTTGAAAAAAGAATTATTCACTGGCAAAGATATTGTGGAAAATTTAGTCCGTTTAGGGAGCAGCACATCGTCAGGGGTTGGACAGCAGAGGAAAATTAACTTACAAAAGGTCTGTGAAAGTAACAGTGAAACACTAAACAACCCAAACACCATGTGCTCAAAGACTTTAACTCCCCTTCCCGCTCCACCAAAGATATGCAGGTCCTGGGCCGCCTCCACCGCCAAACCCCAGGCATCTGATGCCTGGAGGAAGAACGTCTCATCATCTGTGTTCAGATCATCCAATCACATAGGATTAACGTGGATTTCACAAGTTTCCTCATTTCCACTCACCCCACCTTATCCCAGATCCTGCCTTCCAACTCGGCATCTCCCTCTTGACCTGTCATACATGTCCATCTTCCTTCCCACCGATCAGCTGCTGCCTGGCCTGCTGTGCTTTTCCACTCTTTGACATTGAAAACATCCTAACTCTGAAACTGTAAATCCTGCCCTATCACTCCCTGCCAGGGAAGCCTGCGCAGGCGTCCCTCTGCAGCTTGCCCCTCACAAAGTTGGTGGTCACACACGTGTCCTGCGGATCACTGCCTCCAATAAAGATGGCGGCTCTCACTCACGTCATACTATTTGAAGCATTTTTCCATTTGCCACAAACACGGGTCTGGGATTTTCAAATTTGTGTTTTCAGATGTGCATAAAGTTTTGTAAAACGTCACAGCCCATTCCATTAAAATTTCCTTCTCTTCCTGGTCAATATGTCTTTCCTTAACCGTGCCATGCACCTTCACACATTTCCAATGCCTTGGTCACAACATCACTGTGCTGTCAGTGAAGCTTATCACGTGTTTGAGTATAACCACGCCCCTCATTCACTCAGATTGGTTGGAGGACCAGCCGGCACTGCCTGGTCCTCCAGCCCCGTCACCATCATCATATTGGTCCTGCACTGAGATCAATCACCAGAGACCTATTATGGGCTGGAGCATGCTCAGTGCTTTCTGCTGTTGCTGCTGTTCATCAGGTATAAGAGAGAGGGTTCATTCCTATTTCTCCCAATGCCAGACATTAACAACAACTACCTGCATTGTATGGAGCCTTTCACACTGACAAATCTCCTAAAGTGTTTCACGAATGCTGATAACCGTTGATAAAATGAACTTTAAGATACATCCTTGAGAAGTACAGAGGGGGTTAGGAAGGATATTGAAGAGATTATTTTGAAGATTTGATTACTTAGACTAATCGTATAAAGAACAACCCACCCAGACCCATTCCCCTACATCTCACACTACGGACAATTTGACATAGTCAATTCACTTAACCTGCCCATTTTTGTACTGTGGGAGGAAACCCACGCAGAGAATGTGCAAACTCCACACAGACAGTTGCTTGAGCCGAGAATAGAATCCGGGTCTCTGGCGCTGTGAGGCAGCAGTGCTAACCACTGTGCCACCCATCTTCAGCGCTGCCCTCTGCAGCTCCAATCATGGATTGACGTATGTGGGGAGCAGCTTACAACGGAGACAGTTAGTGGCTTACCTTAGTTTAACATCCCCATTTCCTAGCCCCCTATCCCACACACTGGGCCTTGTTCTCACAGCCTATCATTACACACTACCTATGGTTAGCCACTAATAATCTCCTTTAACAGCCATTCACCCTCGCCCAGCCAGATCCTTATCCATTCCTTTGTCCAAACATTCTTCTCGCTCTATCCCCATCTATCATTTACTCCTTACATCCTCCCCTAAAACCTACCTTCTGCATTGAACCAACATTTTTTCTCTCAGTATCAGTTCTGAAGAAGGGACACACGATCTGAAACGTTAACTCTGATTTCTCTTCACAGATGCTGCCAGACCTGCTGAACTTTTCCTGGTTGTTGTTTCAGATTGACAGCATCCGCAGTTCTTTTGCTTTCTAATTTACTGGGTGTTTGTAATTCAGGTCTAACAGTCTCTGTCCAAGTCTCTGCTGTCTCTCCCACTCCTACCCAGTGACACTGCACCTTCACAGCTCATGGACATGTATCATCTTGCTGGCCACACCCCTAATTCACTCCCATTGGCTGCAGGACCACACAGACTCTCCTCCCAATGGTCTGGTGCTGCCCTCAATCAAGCCGGCCCCCATTGTGAGAGGAGTTGTGGGCTCCTCCCTCTCTCTGCCCTGGGAAGAGCTTCATCATTCACAGTGAATGGGGGCAGTATCACAGAACACAGGGGCTGGGGGCTATTCAACCCATTGAGGCTGTACACTCTCGCTCTGGAGATACTGCAAATCTGTCCCAATTCCCTTCGTATTTGCCCACAGCCCCCCAAATCTTTCCTTAAAAGGTAAAATTCCATGACTGTTTGAGACTACATGCTGACTGTGTCGTTCCGACTCTTCCAGATGTCCAGAACTTACTGAGTAAAATAATGTTCACGTTTTCATTTTGTATTATTTGCCAATTACTTGTAAGTAGTTACTAAAAATTGTGACAGTGTTAATAATTCCTCTCTCTTTGCAAATTCAATATCTTGGAACTAAATCTGCACCAGGTCGAAATCATTGCTTCACCTTCTCAGCTGGAAGGACAATTATCTGTGCTTCAGCTTGATCTTAACAAAAGAGGAACGCATCTTTGTTTATTAACATCATAGTGATGTACAGCACAGAAACAAATCTTCGGTCCAATTCGTCTATGCCAACTAGGAATCATAAACTACTGGAGTCCCATTTGTCAGCTATTGGCCTGTATCCATCAAAACCCTTTGTGTTCACATACCCAATCGAATGCCTTTGAAATGTTGTGATTTTATCAGCCTCCACTACTTCATCTGGTAGCTCATCCCATACACACACCACACTCAGCTTGAAAACATTGCCCCTTAGATTCCTTTTAAATCTTTGCCCACTCAACCATGTGCTCCAGTTTTGGACGCACCTAACCTCAGGAAAAAGAACCCCAGCTGCTCACCTTATCCATGCCTCTCGTGATTTTATAAATCTCCGTGAAATCACCTCTCAGTCTTTGCATCTCCAGAGAAAATAGCCTCAGCTTATTCAGCCCCTCCCTGTAGCCCAAATCCTCCAATCCTGGCAACGTTTTTGTAAATCATTCCTGGAACCGGGAGATTGGAACTGAAAAGAGAATTCCAGAAGAGCCTTAATCAATGTCCTCCACAGCCACAACATGACAGAGAGCAAAACAAACACTGCACTCACTCCGTTATCTACCTGTGACTCTACTTTCAAGGAACTACTGTAAGAAACAAACTCAATATAATTATACGAGACAACCAAAGCAATTGAAGTCAAGAGAATTCAAAGTACTACACAGTTATACTTAGAGCTGAGTAAGGTCATCTCTCCAGATTCCTACTTACCCAATCTCTCTTACCAGGCTACACAACTGCCCATTTTCGCACCACCCTTGTTACTTCCCGTTCCCCATGTCGGCAACCTTCCTCCCTGTTAGTGCTGACATTTACATTGTTTTGTCAAGATATAGTTTAAATTTTTTAATCAATACTGCTGGTACATTCCATTCTCTGTACACTTCATCAATTTTGTATCATTTTTGTACAGCTCAGGCATTTTAGTTATCTCAGTTTTTTTGCTGAAAACTTATTTTAAAAGAGTTAACTTGTTTACATTATTCTCCATAATTGGTATTTAATTAACCATAATTAAAAGTAAAGAGACACTTCCCTAAGTATCTGCAGAGTCAATAGTTTTTCTGCTGGACCCCTTTTCTTTATTTTTTTTATATCTTCAAAAACAACACTTTTTCCCATTTGTAACAAGTCCCCCATTTCTTTTCTTTTACCATGTGTTGTTTTTGAATTTTTTATTTTCTGCCCTCTTTTCACCCAAAGGTGTAAAGGTTCACAATCTTGCAGTTTCTATTATTCTTTGTTGTGCGCTTCCTGTTGTCATGATCATCATTGATTGTTGTCCTCCTAAGGACATTATGAACTCACTTATTATCCACTTTAACACGTTAAATACTATTATTAAACCTACTATTCTCTGTTATACATAAATTCCTGAATTAGCTAACCATTTTCCCAACTGGTTAGTCCCCAGTCACCCCGTTCCCATCTCTCATCTTTTCTAAGTTTATTCTCAATTTGTTTTATGTTCTTATTTTTTTTTTCTTTACTATTTCTGCCTTATCTTCCACTAGGGAAGTGACATCTGGGATGAAGGCGCAATATTGCCTACCAATTAGTGCGCAGGTTCCCTCATTTTAAGTCAAGAGATAATCTGGAGCCATTCGATTCTGTAAAGCTGTTAATCTTGTGGCAATCATTTCAATGGTTATGGCCAATATTTGGAACTGAGTTTCTCCCATCGCGCCGGCGGTTTCATTAATTAAATTTTCAAGGGCAGCCGCCAGTTTCTGTATTTTTACCCATGTCCTTGCAGTGCCGTAACTTGGGAGTAGTGTCCACAGCACACGGTCCCTTTCAGAGACCTCTCGGGCCTTATGCCTTATCTACCTCTCCGCCCCCCCCCCCCCACTCCTTTCTCAGGTTTTTCTATTCGGAGGTGAGGGACTATATTAGTGAGGTAACAGCAACTACTCCAGCCTTTCTGGTCTTGAGGCAATGTTTCATCAACTTCAGAACATGCCTGTATTTCTAGATATTCGATCACACGAACATATTTTTCCCTGGGAATAAATGGATAGGGCTTCAGACCACATACCCAAAATGTTCCGTTTAATATTCGGGGAATGGTTGTGGCTGTGGCTTGGCTGATGTAGTTGCAAGATGATTTTCCCAATTGGAAGGGTGCGGCATCATTTTGATTACAGAGACAGGTGGTATTCACTGCTCCTTTCGGTGGGGAAATTCTAAGACTGTAGTTAACACCCTGGGTTTTCAGGGCTGGCCTTGGGAACCATCCCGCAAAGTTATATTTACTCCTCTCAGATTCCTACTTTGTATTTTTTAAGCCCGAGTCAAATTGTTGTACATCGTACATTTCTCTTTTGGTGAACGGTATTACCGAGGTGGGGATCCCAGATTCGCCATGGTGTGGGATCTTTGCACAGACCCAACAATTAGTAAGTCCTTATTGTTTAGCATAATATGGCACAGTGTAGTAAAATGATTTCTCCAGTTTCCTCGAATAGTTAGTATTACTATTGTTGCAATACTATACCAATACCCACCCATTTCTAACCACTGTCTACTTTCCTGTCACCGTATCTTAATGTTTTTAGGCGCCAGGGAGAGGTGAGTCCACGCAACCCTTACAACTAATACTCGATATATAATATATAATCAAACATTAGAAGAGTCTTTTATCTTAGTTATTTCCCTCTTTCTCAGCTTAACTTTCAGAGAGTTGTCTGTAGGATGAGCGTGCCACTCCTCCAGTGGGGTGTTCACAGGACCTTTGATGCGAGTGTGATGACTCCACTCTTTCGAAGCAGTCTCAGTAGTCAGAAGGATGAGGAATGGTCCCTGCCAGCTCGGGTGGAGTTGGTATCTTTCCAGGGCTTGATCAGGCCCCAAATACCCGGTTGAAAATGTGTTGCTGGTTAAACCACAGCAGGTTAGGCAGCATCCAAGGAACAGGAAATTCGACGTTTCGGGCCAGAGCCCTTCATCAGGAACCGTCGACATATTTACAGCTCTGATCTCCAGCATCTGCAGACCTCTCTTTTTACGCAATTACCCGGTTGTCGAACTCAAGTGGAGGTATCTGGGTCAACAGACCCTTCTTAAGGACAGACAAAGAAGAGCTGAGCACCACAATACAGTTTTTAAAAAACATTTACAGTTGGTAATTCCCCTTTTCCACCTAAGAGAGTTAATCCTAGCATCATTTATAAGGAGAGAAGCCTATATCATTTCCAGGAACAATCCTAATGCTTAGCAATGCGATAGGTAAACATTTTGTCCATGGTAATCGAGTCTCTAGGACTAGCTTAGATAATTGCGTCTTTAAGATTTGATTCATTTGTTCCACCCGCCCAGAGGAGGGTGGGTGCCAAGGGATGTAGAATTCACAAGAGATTTCTAATCCTGCCATTACTCCTTGTAAGATCTTGGAAGTAAAATGGCTACTACCTTGGTCTGAATCTGTACTTTCCACTATTCCATATCATGGGATGATGTGTACAAGGAGGGTTTTCACCACTCCTTTGGAGGTGGCTAATGACATTGCGAAAGGTTCCACACCACCCCCCCACCACCCCCGGTTAAGTGGTCTGCAAGAACCAAAAAGTACGAATGTTTTCCCGCTGGGGGTAGTTCGGTGTAATCCACTCGTATACTTTCGAAGGGACTTACCACTGGGTTTCTTCCTCCTTTCAGATTTCTCCCGTTTCCTCATTTCACCTCCCCCCACCTCGACTCAGTCAAATCCCTCGAACTCAGCACCGCCTTCCGAACCTGCATTCTTCTTCCTGACCTCTCCGCCCCCACCCCCACTCCGGCCTATCACCCTCACCTTGAATTCTTTCCACCTATCGCATTTCCAACGCACCTCTCTCAATTCCCTCCTCCCTACCATTTATCTTAGCCTGCTGCACACATTTTCCTCATTCCTGAAGAAGGGCTTAATAGAACATAGAACATAGAAAAATACAGCGCAGTACAGGCCCTTCGGCCCTCGAATATTGACGACCAAATCCTACCTAACCTACACTAGCCCAATAACTACCATATGCCTATCCAATGCCCGCTTAAATGACCATAAAGAGGAAGAGTTCACCACTGCTACTGGCAGGGCATTCCATGAACTCACAACCCGCTGCGTAAAGAATCTACCCCTAACATCTGTCCTATACCTACCACCCCTTAATTTAAAGCTGTGTCCCCTAGTAACAGCTGACTCCATTAGCGGTAAAAGGTTCTCAGTGTCTACCCTATCTAAACCCCTAATCATCTTATACACCTCTATCAAATCTCCCCTGAACCTTCTTTTCTCCAATGAGAACAGGCCCAAGTGCCTCAGCGTTTCCTCATACGATCTTCCTACCATGCCAGGCAACATCCTGGTAAACCTCCTCTGCACTCGTTCCAATGCCTCCACATCCTTCCTATAGTATGGCGACCAAAACTGCACACAATATTCCAGATGAGGCCGCACCAGAGTCTTATACAACTGCAACATGACCTCAGGACTCCGGAACTCAATTCCTCTACCAAGAAAGCCCAGTACACCATATGCCTTCCTCACAGCACTACTAACCTGGGTGGCAACTTTCAGAGATCTGTGTACATGGACACCAAGATCCCTCTGCTCATCCACACTACCAAGTAGCCTACCATTAGCCCAGTAATCCATCTTCTTGTTACTCCTACCAAAGTGAATGACTTCACACTTAGCTACATTGAATTCCATCTGCCACCTTTCTGCCCAGCTCTGCAACCTATCTATATCCCGCTGTAACCTGCCACATCCTTCTTCACTGTCCACAACTCCACCGACCTTTGTGTCATCCGCAATCTTGCTCACCCAGCTTTCAAGCCCCTCCTCTAGATCATTTATAAAGATGACAAACAGCAACGGCCCCAAAACAGATCCCTGTGATACACCGCTAGTAACTGCACTCCAAGATGAACCTAGTCCATCAACTACTACCCTCTGTCTCCTTCCAGCCAGCCAATTCCTAATCCAAACCTCTAATGCATCCTCAATGCCATACCTCCGTAGTTTTTGCATTAGCTTACCCTATCGAACGCCTTGCTAAAATCCATATCCACCACATCTACTGCTTTACGCTCATCCACCTACTTAGTCACCTTCTCAAAGAACTCAATAAGGTTTGTGAGGCACGACCCGCCCTTCACAAAACCATGCTGACTTTCCTTGATCACATTATTCCTATCCAGATGTTCATAAATCTTATCCCTTACAATTCTCTCTAAGACTTTGCCCACAACAGAAGTGAGACTCACTGGCCTATAGTTACTTTGGCTGTCCCTACTCCCCTTCTTGAACAAAGGGACCACATTCGCTATCCTCCAGTCTTCTGGTACTATTCCCGTTGACAATGACGACATAAAAATCAAGGCCAATAGCTCTGCTATCTCCCCCCTAGCTTCCCAGAGGATCCTAGGGTAAATGCCATCAGGCCCAGGAGACTTATCTATTTTCATCCTTTCCAGTATTCCCAAAACCTCCTCCCTACAGACTTCAAGCCCATCCGTTCTAATCACTTGTGACTCAATATTCACACCAGCAACAGAGTCCCGTTCCTGAGTGAATACTGACGAAAAGTATTGATTTAGTGTCTCACCAATCTTCTCTGCCTCCACGCACAACTTCCCACTACTATCCTTGACTGGACCGATACCTACCCTAGTCATCCTTTTATTCCTGACATACCTATAGAAAGCCTTAGGGTTTTCCCTAATCCTACCAACTAAGGACTTTTCATGTCCCCTTCTCGCTGCTCTTAGCTCTTTCTTCAGATCCTTCCTGGCTACCTTTTAACTCTCAATCGCCCCAACTGAACCTTCACGCCTCATCCTTACATAGGCTGTCCTCTTCCCTTTCACAAGGGATTCCAATTCCCTATTAAACCACGGCTCCCTCACAAGACCCTTTACTCCCTGCCTGACTGGTACATACTTATCAAGGACACTCAATAGGTGTTCCTTGAACAATCTCTACATATCATTAGTGTTCTTCTCCTGAAGCCTGTTTTTCCAATCCACGCATCCTAAGTCATGTCTCACCGCATCATAATTTCCCTGTCCCCAGCTATAGCTCTTGCCCTGCAGTGCACACTTATCCCTCTCCATCACTAAAGTAAAAGTCACCGAGTTGTGGTCACTGTCCCCGAAGTGCTCACCTACCTCCAAGTCTAACACCTGGCCTGGTTCATTACCTAGAACCAAATCCAGTATAGCCTCACCTCTTGTTGGCCTGTCTACATATTGTGTCAGGAAACCCTCCTGCACACATTGGACAAACACCAACCCATCTAACGAACTCGAGCTATAGATTTCCCAGTCAATATCTGGGAAGTTAAAGTCCCCCATAACAACCACCCTGCTACTTTCACTCTTCTCCTGAATCATCCTCGCAATACTATCCTCTACTTCTCTCGGACTATTGGAAGGCCTGTAGAAAACACCTAACAGGGTGACTTCACCTTTCCTATTTCTGACCTCAGCCCAAACTACCTCATATGGCAAGTCTTCATCCACCGTCCTTTCCACCGCTGTAATGCTATCCTTGACAAGCAATGCCACACCTCCCCCTCTTTTACCCCCATGTCTGACCCTACTAAAACATTTAAACCCTGGAACCTGCAACAGCCATTCCTGCCCCTGTTCTACCCACGTCTCTGTAATGGCCACAACATCGAAGTCCCAGGTACAAACCCACGCTGCAAGTTCACCTACCTTATTTCTTATACTTCTGGCATTGAAGTATACACACTTCAAGCCACCTTTCTGTTTACAGGCACCCTCCTTCGAAATCAATGCCTTGTTCCTAACCTCCCTACACTCAAGGTCCTGTACCCTGAAGCTACAGTCCAGGTTCCCATGCGCCTGCAGAATTAGTTTAAACCCTCCCAAAGAGCACTAGCAAACCTCCCCCCAAGGATACTGGTGCCCCTCAGGTTCAGGTGTAGACCATCCTGTTTATAGAGGTCCCACCTTCCCCAGAAAGAACCCCAGTTGTCCAGAAACCGGAATCCCTCCCTCCTGCACCTTGCCTGTAGCCACGCATTTAACTGCTCTCTCTCCCTATTCCTCGACTCTCTATCACGTGGCACGGGTAACAAACCAGAGACAACAACTCTGTTTGTTCTAGCCCTGAGCTTCCAACCTAGCTCCCTGAAAGCCTGCCTGACATCCTCACCCCTCTTCCTACCTATGTCGTTGGTGACAACGTGGACCACGATCTGGGGCTGCTCCCCCTCCCCCTTAAGCACCCGGAAAACATCGACTCTCTTGCTCTTGGATGCTGCCAGACCTGCTGCGCTTTTCCAGCAACACATTTTCAGCTCTGATCTCCAGCATCTGCAGTCCTCACTTTCTCCGTTAATAATTTTAATTAATCTCATTGAGTTCTAGTGTCAGCTTCTTCCACACCCACTTCAGGCTCCTGATCTCCGCATGGGGGTTTCCCTTATTAACAACCAGTCTAAGGCTGGGTGATCGAATCAGTTAGACACCTGACTTGTTAGATTAATCTAGGCAATTAAAGACATTTATTCTTTAATTTTAAGTTGCCAATTCCCCCGTATTTCTCAGACGGAATCGACCACCAAATTAATACTTAAAGGAAAATTTTCATACCTTGGTCTGTGCACATGAGTAACCTGGTCGAATGCGATTCCCTTTCCACAGCAATACCAGACAGCAAAAACCGGAACCACCACGTCTTAGTGCCCTTTGTACCACGGCACAACAGCAAATAATGCTGAAAAACCTGGCAGTTTTTGCCGACCAAAACACCACATCTCGGCGCACCGTAAACCATGGTGAAACAGCAAGTACTGCTGCAAAAAATCCGACCAACCCGCCGTGTCTCAGTGCGCCTCGCTCGTGACAAAGACTGACAACAAAACAAAACCTGCTGCCTACCCCGGTGGCCCTGATAATACTTAATTAAGACCTTTTTCTTACCCAGGTCTTGTGACCGAACCCGCCACATCGCGTCTGCCTGTCCTGTTTCCAGGTTCTCTCAGTCTGGATCTCGCTCGCCCGAGCCGCTGCGACAATGTGGGAAAGTAGATACCGCTGAAATCGTCGGGTTGCTCCTTCTCCGATTTTTCCGAAATTGCCGAGCGATTGGAGCTTGGGATCACAGGACAAGCACCCAAATCTGTACGAAACAAAGTCAATAAAATTATACGAGACCACCAAAGCTGGAAACAAGACAATTTCTTTGAAAATCTTGCAAGAAATTACCCCAACTGCAGAGAGCAATTGAAGTCAAGAGAATTCAAAGCATTGCACAGTTATACCTTTGAGTTGAGTGAGTTCACCTCTCCAGACTCCTACTTAAACAATCTCTCTTACAAGGCTACACAACTGCCCATTTTGGCTCTACCCTCGTTACTTTCCCTTTCCCATGTCGGCAACCTTCCTCTGTGTTAGTGCTGACATTTACATTATTTTGTCAAGATATAGTTTAACATTTTGTATCAATACTGCTGGTTCTTTCCATTCTCTGTACACTTCATCAATTTTGTATCATTTTAGTACAGCTCAGGTATTTTAGTTATCTCGTTTTCTTTTTGCTGATAACTTATTTTAAAAGAGTTAACTTGCTTATATTATACTCCAGAATTAGTATTTAATTAACCATATTTGAAAGTAAAGATACACTTCCCTAAGTACCTGCAGAGTCAATAGTTTTTCTGCTGGACCCCTTTTCTTCATTTTTTTATATCTTCGAAAACAACACTTTTCCCCATTTCTAACACTATGAACCTGCACTCCAAGGTCTCTTTTTTTAATCAACGCTCCCCAGGACCTTATCATGAAGCGTATAAGTCCTGCCCTGATTTGCCTTTCCAAAATCCAACAGCTAACATTTATCTAAATTGAACTCCATCTGCCATTCCTTTCTCCATTGGCCCATCTGATGAAGATCCTGTTGTATTCTGAACTACCTTCTTCGCTGTCCACTACACCTCCAATTTTGGTGTCTTGTGTGAAGCCACAAACCATACCTCATATTTAAGGATCCATTATCGATCCTTGTAGCAGACTGCTGCTCACAGGCTTCCAGTCTACAAAGCAACCCTCTATCATCACCCTCTGTCTCCCACCATCAAGCCACTTTTGTGTCCAAACGGCTTGCTCTCCCTGAATTCCATGTTATGTAACTCTGCTAACCAGTCTGCTTTACTGAACCTTGTTGAATGTCAATACAAACAAAGTTCACAGCCTGGTTTAATCAATTTGCTTTGTCACTTCAAAGCATTCAGTCATGTTAGTGAACTGAATTGTGCATGTACAAAGTCACATTGACAACAGTCAATGATTATTCCTTTCTTTTCCAAATAGATGGATGTCTTGTCTCTCAGAATTGTTTCCAACAACTTGCCTACCACTGACTTCAGGCTCACTGTTCTCTTGTTTACTGGCCTCTCCTTACAATCTTTTTAAAGTAATGGCACCTCACCTGTCGCTATCAATGACACAAATATCTCAGGAGAGGCCCGATAATCACTTCCCCAGATTTCCAGAAATCTCTGGGATACATCTGATCAGGTCCCAGCACTTCATTCACCTTGATGCGATTTAAGATATCCTGTAACTCCTCCACTGTAATATGGATACTTTTTAAGTTCTCTCTGTTTATTTCTCCAAACTCTCGGGCTTCCATATATTTCTCCAGTAAAAATGACGTGAAATATTGGCATATCTTTCCCACCCCCGGTGGTTACATAGACAGTCTCGTTAATCTTTAAGGGGTCCTGTTCTCTGGTCTAGTTCATCTTTTGTCTGTAATATATTTGTTCAATCTCTTTGGATTCAACTTAACCGATTTCCTGAAGCTATTTCATGTCAAACAGTATCAGCAGCAAGCAACAGAGCGAACGATTCCACAACCAATGGAACAGATCGGAGTTCTGCAGTTCTGCCACACCCAGTTGTGAAGGGTGATGGCCAATTAAACAACTCACTGGAGGAAGCATCACAGGAATCCCCACCCTTATTGATGGAAGTGTGAGGCCTCTCCATGCACCAAACATGAAAAAAGCATTTGCTACAATCTGCAGCCAGAAGTGCAAAGCGGGCTGATCCATTTCAGCCTTCTCCATTGATTTCCAACATCACAGATGCGAGTTTTAAGCCAACTTAATTCAGTTTGAATAACATCAAGAAATGGTTAAGTAGTGCAAAGGCTACGTGTCCTGCCGATATTCTGGCAATAACACTGATGCTTCAGAACTTGCTATCCACCAAGCCATGTATCGCTCCAGCACTGGCATCCATCGACAATGTGGAACATTGCCCAGGCATGTTCAACACAAAAACACAGGGTAAGCCAACCCAGGCAAATTCCATCTATCAGTCCACACTCGATCAGCACAAAAATGATGGAAGATGTCAGAAACAGGGCTATCAAGCAGCAGCTGCACAGCAACAGTCAGTCAGCGACGCTCATTTTAGGCTCCACCAGGACCACTCAGCTCCCGGTTGTGTTACCGCCCTGATTTACAACCCGGCAACCAGCTGTATCTTAGAGGTGAGGTGAGGGGGACAGCCCAGTCCCCTCCAAGACCACTATTTCTAGCTGATTCTCCCCTTGTCTCAGCTCATATACTCTCATCCACCTTGTGTCATCTCCAGACTTCAGTATCTAAACACACTCCTGCCCAGCTTCCCACATTCAACCTTCCTGCAATTTCAAGAAAATCTAAATCTCTGCTGCCTAAGTAGTCCCTCGTACCAAAACTTGTTGATCCATCAATGGGCTCCTATTCATAATCAACAATATGGAGCTTCGGAGATGTACAGCATGGAAACAGACCTTTCAATCCAACCCGACCATGCCGACCAGATATCCCAACCCAATCTAGTCTCATCTGCCAGCATCCGGCCCACGTTCGTCAATTTAAAGTTCACACCCTTGATTTAATTCCTGGTTGTGATATTCCCTAGCTCGCCGCATCACACATCTTTTGAGGCCTCGACAACCCACTCTGTTCGAGACTCCCAATGATCTGTTCATTCATTAGTTCACCTGTGTGGCTGCTTTTACGGTTGTCAAAGCAACATTTTTTGAAATTCGCAGCCAAAACCTCACAGGTCTGTTTTCCTCCTTTTAGACATTCCTCAAAGGCTGCTTTTGGTCACCTGACGTAATATCATCCGTCTCTGGCCTTATGTCTAAAGTTCCTAATAAATTTTTTTGAGAAATTATAAGCAGGGTAATAAATCTACAAACTGTTCTTGATTTGGACATTACCTTCTGTGGAAATGTAAATCCTGCCCAATGACTCTGTCCCAGAGAAAGGCTGCACATGCGCCTGGATGCACCTTGCACCCTACAAAGATGGCGGCCGCGCACATGTCCAGTGAATCGTTGCCCCGAATAAAGATGTCGGCATTCACTCAAGCCTGCAGCCACTCTGAGGCAATTCCCCGTTTACTGCATACACGGGCCTGG
Source organism: Hemiscyllium ocellatum (assembly GCF_020745735.1). Taxonomy (NCBI): domain Eukaryota; kingdom Metazoa; phylum Chordata; class Chondrichthyes; order Orectolobiformes; family Hemiscylliidae; genus Hemiscyllium; species Hemiscyllium ocellatum. The sequence goes on from NC_083446.1 coordinate 30,604,169, forward strand.
GACGTTCAAATTTGTGTTTGCCGACGTGCACAACATGTTTGGAAAACCTCTCCGCTCATAGCAACACAGTTTTTCTCCCGTTTCTCTCTGTATATTTCTTTCCTTACCGTATCTCCATAACTTCCTGAGCATTGATTACAGCGACTCTCCGTCGCACACGAGGGTGATCATGTGGTTTAGTCTAGCTCCACCCCTCGTTTACTTTGATTGGTTGGAGGACCACTCGTCCCGCCAGGTCCGCCCACTGTCCTTTCATTGCTCCGGTGCTGACATCAATCACCCGGGGTCCCTTTATTGGCTAGAACATGTGCAGTATGTCCTGCTTTCGCTGATACGTTGGGTAATGTGGTGGGAGAGTTTGCTGAGGGTAAGAATTCCCTTTGTGTGAGCTCTGCAGTAGATTTCCTTTTTTCATGGAGGGAATTGCCTTCCTATTCATGACTTCATAGCTGTGATTGATGAATCAATGCCATCTGAATCAGTACATAAACACCCCATTTTCACAACATCTAAGATCTTTAGCACACTGTATCACGCTCTTCTTTGGAGACAAAAAAGCATGGAAAGGAGCCTCAAGGAATCGGAGCAGGGGTAGGGCATTCATCCCCTTCAGCTTGTTCCCCCATTCTATCAGATCATGGCTGGGCCAACCCAATCCTTAACACCTCTTTTATGCTTGATCCACATAGCCCTCAACTGCTCAAAATTTCAAAAATCTATCTGCCCTCTTTTAAAATTATTTGAAATAGAAACATAGATTCTCCACTGTATGGAAACAGGCCATTCAGCTCAAGAAGGCCCACTGACCCTCCGAAGAGTAACGCAACCATTCCCCTCCCATATTTAACTTTCACAATTGTTTGGGCGAGAAAATTATAGCCATTCACTGAGGGAAAAAAATCTTGACTTTTTTTAAAAAATGAATGCTCCCTTATGTAATATTCCCTGGTTTGAGACTTCATTGGTGCGAGCAGATCTAGTCAACATCTGCCCTGTCAAGCTCCTCAGAATCTTGTTTCCATAAGATCACCCCTTATTTGTCAAGATTCTATTGAATGATGACCTAACCTGCTTATCTATTCTTGATCAGTCAACCCTTTCGTCCTCGAAGCAGCTAAGTGAATCTGTTTCGAATGGTCCCCAATGTTGGTTTATCCTTTATTAAATATGGGAGCTAACATTGTATACAGGCCTCGAAGTGAGGTCTCAGCAACAGCTAGTGTGGTTAACCAATCCTCAGTCTAATACAATACCCCAATACCATGAGCTCCTATATTGTGCAATTAAGTTTTATGTAGCATCTTATCATTTGAATTTTTAAAATCCAAATACAGAACATCATTGGATTGGCCTTTATCCGCCCTGCTTGTTATCTCCTCAAAGAATTGTCGCAAACTTGTCAAATATAGTTTCTCTTTCATAAAACCCAGTGTACCATGTTTAATTATAAGCTTTTCTAAATGTCCTGCAATTTCTTACTTTAATATTCGACTCTAGATTCTTTCAGTAGATTTGCTGAATATCATTCCCCTCTCTTAAATCCATGCGGACTCTGTTCAATCCTGTCACTGTTCAAGAAGAAACTTGACTGGACTCCAACATAATTAGTAAATGTATCTGTATTTAATTTTAAAAATCGATTACTTGTAAATGCTGGACCCATGCAAAATTAATGAATTAGTGACTATCAATTTGCGTTATAATATTTTTCTGCCGTTAATTCCTTTTTGTACTGTGTTATGCAGACATCACCAAGTGATCACTTTTAATTATGAGTTACTTTGAAAATAATATATTTTAAAAATGACATCCGAAAAGGTTGTGGTTCTGTTCGCCGAGCTCGGAATTTGTGTTGCAGACATTTCGTCCTCTGTCGAGGTGACATCCTCGTTGCTTCGGAGCCTGATTAGATTAGATGACTTACAGTGTGGAAACAGGCCGTTCGGCCTAACAAGAATACACAGACCCATCGAAGCACAACCCACCCATTCCCCCACATTTACCCCTTTACCTAACACTACGGACAATTTAGCATGGCCAATTCACCTGACCTGCGCATCTTTGGACTGTGGAAGGAAACCGGAGCACCCGGAGCAAGGCACACAGACACGGGGAAATGTGCAAACTCCACAGAGTCACCTGAGTCGGAAAATGAACTCACATCTCTGGCGGTGTGAGGCAGCAGTGCTAACCACTGTGCCACCCTCCAACCCACAAAGCCTCCTGTGAAGCGCTTCTGTGATCTTGCCTCCGAAATTTGTAGTGGCTTGAATCTGCCGCTTCCGGTTGGAAGCTCCCAAGCACTGAGGATGCCACCTCGACAGTGGACGAAACGTCTGCAACACAAGCTCCCAGCTCGGCAAACAGAACCACAACAACGATCACCCGAGCTACAAATCTTGTCACAAACTTGAATATCCCACAATGCTGCCTCATTATTGTGCAAGGAAGATTTTGCATTCAATAGTTTGCAGATAAAATTGAACAGATTTTTGGCCAGACTGCAGGTTACACAAATGAGGCAACTATGCTCTCAAATGCTTACATTAACACTGCCCAAGACGATACTGATGGGACTTCACTTTGCCATTCTTGTTCACAGCTTTATTTCCTAATTTAATCCTATAATCATTTTAGAGCTTGTAAATTTAGACAACTTCTCTTTTAGGTACAAATGTAAATATAATAGTGAAATGTTGCACTGAATGGTACCAAATCTGAAATTAGTCTCGAATCTGATAGTATCATGCTCTGACCCTTCTTCGTATGTATTGGCAGAAGTCTATGCCAGTTATTTTCCTGAAGCCTGTGATTCCTGATGAAGGGCTTATGCCTGACACATCGACTCCCCTGCTTTTCAGATGGTGCCTAACTTGCTGTGCTTTTCCAGCATGACACTTTTCGACTCTGATGCCCAGATTCTGCAGTCATCACTTTCTCCTTTGAGTAGATGAAACCAAGAATAATTTCTGTTGATCAAAGTGCAATAGGAACCAATTCATGAAATTCAGGTATCTCACATTCATCTTAACTATGTGAATGCTAAGACTTTACTAAATTATTGTCAGTAATTGAAACTGTGCGACAAACCCGTGCAGTATCCGTGACTGACCTATCGAGTGTTCCCAGATATCGTGCAGTTGCAGTATTTTGTTTTACACTCAGCTATATGTTGTTCGCACATGGTTCTTTGTGAAAGACTACAAAATTAACTTGGATGAATGAACTTATGATTCCTTTAACCAAAGTTGGGAGAAAAAAAGTCAGTATTTAAAGTGCTGATAAAGAAAAACAAACTGATAATCAGTAGAAAGGGTTTAAGATGGATATGGAACAAATGCTGGCAAATGGGACGAGATCAATTTTGGATATCTGGTCAGCATGGGCAAGTTGCACTGAAGGGTCTGATTTTGTGTTGTATAACTGTGACTTCATTCTCTCAATTATTCAAGATGTTGAATACTTCGAGGAGGAAAAGGAGGATGTATGCAGAGAATGAACTTGCAATGATGACTGAGGTATATCAAACTCACATTATTTCATGACCTTTTCCTCTGGGTTCTTAAATTAACAAACTTGTTTTGTTATCTGAATAGTTATGTATCATGTGATTTGTCTCGCACAAAATATTTCGTTAGGATATAGTGAACTATTAAGAAGTGTTCATTTTTAAAATTTAGGCAGCGTGATTGTTAAGCAAGAAAATGTTAGCGTTTCACTCCCACTAAATCATTGCTCTATAAAAGGTAACAAGCTTTTTATCTTTTCTGGGCACTGAATATATGGAAGTCAATTCTGAAGGAAAAAAATCCTCGTCGGTAATGTTCCCACATATGTGGATTTATTGCTCCTTGTCAGTCTTCAAGCTACAGAGGCTGAGTTCTCTGAAATGTTCCGCAAGTAGGCAGCCTGTCGCCCCAATATAGAGCAGGCCACATTGGGTGCAGCGGATGCAGGAAATGATATATGTGGATGTGCAGGTGAATTTGTGCGGATGTGGAAGGATCCCTTGGGGCCTTGGAGGGAAGTAAGTGGGGGAGGTGTGGGCGCAAGTTTTGCATTTCTAGCGGTTGCAGGGGAAGGTGCCAACCCAGCTCCAGTCCTAGCACTTTCCCCTGCAACCGCAAGAAATGCAAAACCAACCAACCCAACCACCCCGTGACTCAACACTTCAACTCCCCCTCCATCTCCACCAAGGACATGCAGGTCCTTGGACCCCTCCATCGCCAGACCATAGCAAAACGACGGCTGGAGGAAGAGTGCCTCATCTTCCGCCTAGGAACCCTCCAACCACAAAGGATGAGCTCAGATTTCTCCAGTTTCCTCATTTGCCCTTCCCCCACCTTTTCTAAGTCAAATCCCTCGAACTCAGCACCGCCTTCCTAACCTGCAATCTTCTTCCTGACCTCTCCGCCCCCACCCCACTCCGGCCAATGACCCTCACCTTGACCTCCTTCCATCTATCGCACTTCCAACGCCCCTCCCCCAGGTCCCTCCTCTCTACCTTTTATCTTAGCCTGCTGGACACACTTTCCTCATTCCTGAAGAAGGGCTCATGCCCGAAACGTCGATTCTCCTGCTCCTTGGATGCTGCTTGACCTGCTGCGCCTTTCCAGCAACACATTTTCAGCTATTCTAACACAGAGCTTGGGACACGACCGGAGCAGCAATGAAGCTCGTCTTGTTTTTTAAATTTCCGAGCTTGAGAAATTACTGTTGGTAAGTATAGGCTACGTTATTAAAGCACATTTCACGCTCCTCAGCTACGAATTTGGTCCTAGTTTTGTCGGTCCATCCATTCCTATGGACAAGAGGTATTTTAAATGTGAGCACTCCATTTAACTATTTGAATTAATCACTGATATATTCATGTCCTCTTGGATTCTTAATTTCAAATTTCTCAGTGGTTTTTGTCCCCCCTGAATTTGCCACGCACTGGGCAATTCTGGAATATTCCAAATATGTATTTTCCAAACATACATAAACGCACGAAGCATGAGAAATAAGACGAATGAGCTTGAGGTTCTTTTGGAAATTGGCAGATACATATTGTAGGGATAACTGAGTGGATAGGGTCTGGAAAATGAATATTCAAGGCTACACGTGCTATCGTAAGGACAGACAGGTGGGCAGAGTGGGTGGGGTGGCCATGTTGGTGAGGGATGATATTCTGTCCCTTGCGCAGGAGGACTTGGAATCAGGGCATGTAGAGTCAGTGTGGATAAAGCTGAGAAATACTAAGGGTAGAAAGAACCTCTTGGGAGTTATCTACAGGGCCCCAAACAGTAGCCTTGACGTCGGATGAAATTAAAATCAGGAGCTGAAATTGACCTTTCGCAAAGATGTTACTACAGTTGTTATGGGGGATTTCAACATGCAGGTAGACTGGGAGAATCAGGATGATATTGGACCTCAAGAAAGAGACTTTGTGGAGTGCCTCAGAGATGGATTCTTAGAACAGTTGGTGCTGGAGCTGACCAGGGAGAAGGCAATTCTAGATCTGGTATTGTGCAACGAACCAGGATTGGTCAGGGACCTCGAAGTGAAGCAGCCATTGGGAAGGAGTGACCAAAATACAATGAGCTTCAATCTGCAATTTGAGAGGGAGAGAGTAAAATCGGAAGTGACAATATTTCTGTTGAATAAAAGGAACTATGGAGCTAGGAGGGAGGAGCTGGCCAAAGTTCAATGGTGCAATACCTTAGCAGGGATTACAGTGGAGGAGCAATGGCGAATATTTCCGTGTGTAATGCAGAATCAGTTCATTCCAAAAAGGAGGAAAGATCCTAGGAGGAGGCATGGGTGGCCGTGGCTGATGAGGGAAGATAAACATATAAAGTTAAAAGGGAAGAAGTATAACATAGCAAAGATAAGTAGGAAAACGGAGGACTGGGAAGCTTTTAAAGAACAACAGAGGATTACTAAGAAGGAAATACGCAGGGAAAATGAGGTTTGAAGGTAAACTCCCCAATAATATAAAGTAATAATATTAAAAAGGATAATAAAAGTTTTTTTTAGGTATGTGAAAGGCCAGAAAAAGTTTAAACGAAAACTGGGCCATTGAAGACAGAAACAGGGAAATATATTACGGGGAACAAAGAAATAGCAGAAGAATTGAATAGTTACTTCTTCACTGGGCAAGACACAAGCAATCTCCCTGAGGTAACAGTGGTTGAAGGACTTGAACTTAAGGGAATTTATATTTGCCAGGACTTGGTGTTGGAGAGACTGTTAGGTCTGAAGGTTGCTAGGTCCCCGGGCCTGATGGTCTACATCCCAAGGTACTGAAGGAGGTGGCTCGAGAAATCGTGAATGCGTTGGTGATTATTTTCCAGAGTTCGATAGATTCGGGATCAGTCCCTGCGGATTGGAGGGTAGCTAATGGTGTACCACCTTTTATGAAAGGTAGGAGTGGGAAAACAGGAAATTATAGACCAGTTAGTCTAACCTCAGTGATGGGAAAGATACTGGAGACGATTATAAATGAAGAAATTATGACACATCTGGATAGTATTAACAGGATAGGTCAGAGTCAGTATGGATTTATGAAGGGGAAGTCATGCTTGACTAATCTTCTGGAATTTTTTGAGGATGTAACTCTGTAGATGGACGAGAGAGATCCAGTAGATGTACTGTACCTGGGCTTTCAGAAAGCTTTTGATAAAGTCCCACATAGGAGGTTAGGGCGCATGGTATTGGGGGCAAAGTACTAACTTGAACTGAAAATTGGTTGGCTGATAGGAAACAAATAATAGTGATAAACGGCTCCATTTCAGAATGGCAGACAGTGACCAGTGGTGTACCGCAGGGATCAGTACTGGGACTGCAGCTTTTTATAATATATGTTAATTATATAGAAGACGGTATTAGTAATAACATTAGCAAATTTGCTGATGATAGTAAGCTGGGTAGCAGGGTGAAATGTGTTGAGGATGTTAGGAGATTACAGGGTGACCTGAACAGGTAGGTGAGTGGGCTGAGGCATGGCAGATGAAGTTTAATGTGGATAAATGTATGGTTATCCACTTTGGTGGCAAGAACAGGAAGACAGATTACTACCTAAATGGAATCAATTTAGGTAAAGGGGCAGTACAGAGAGATCTTGGTGTTCTTGTACACCAGTCAATGAAGGTAAGCATGCAGGTACAGCAGGCAGTGAAGAAGGCTAATAGCATGCTGGCCTTCATAACAAGAGGAATTGAGTATAGAAGCAAGGAGGTTCTTCTGCAGCTGTACAGGGCCCTAGGTGAGACCATACCTGGAGTACTGTGTGCAGTTTTGGTCGCCAAATTTGAGGAAAGACATTCTGGCTATTGAGGGAGTGCAGCGTAGGTTCACGAGGTCAATTCCTGGAATGGCGGGATTACCTTGCACTGAAAGACTGGAGCGACTGGGCTTGTATACTCTTGGTTTTAGAAGACGGAGAGGGGATCTGATTGAGACATATAAGCGTATTAAAAGATTGGACACTCTGGCGGCAGAAAACATGTTTCCGCTGATGGGTAAGTGCTGAACCAGAGAACACAGCTTAAAAATACGAGGTAGACCATTTAGAACAGAGATGAGGAGATACTTCTTTACCCTGAGAGTGGTGGTTGTGTGGAATGCTCTGCCCCAGAGGGCAGTGAAGGCCCAGTCTCTGGATTCTTTTAAGAAAGAGTTGGATAGAGCTCTCAATGATAGTGGAATCAAGGGTTATGGAGATAAGGCAGGAACAGGATACTGATTAAGGATGATCAGCCATGATCATATTGAATGGTGGTGCAGGGTCGAAGGGTAGAATATGACTATTCCTGAACATATTGTCTATTGTCTATTTACAATAGAAGCATTCACACTATTGACGGCAACCTGGCAGATTTGAATACCATTCAGGTTGTCAACTGTACAACAACAACGCAAGCTAAGCACTATTGAAACCACAGATTGTCTCCCAAGGATTCCCAAATCTAAACAGTGCATTCCAGATTTGCTCACTCTCACCATCTGGGACCAGTCTCCCAGAGTGCTCCCAGAATTTAGAAAGCGCACATTCTGCCCTCCAAAGCTAAATCTGCTGTCACAGGCTTCACCCTTGTTGCATACAATGACATGTATTGTCCAGTTCTTTGACGTAACAAATGATTTTAAAAACAAGTCATGAGATACTTTAAATCCTGAAAAACTGTGGTGTCAGCCTTTTGTAGAAGTGAATGGAGAGTATGATGTTTGCTTTACCTTTGGCTCTATGTATCAGACCGAACTGGACCTTTAGCAAGATGTGTGTGGGAACCATCACACTTTGTTTAAAAAAAGCAAAGATTATGCTCTGAGATGGAAATGTTCAATCAGATTTAATAAAAAATCCTTCCAAAAATTGAGAGTTTGATTTCAGTTCCTTTCAAGAGACATTGCCCTCCTCCTTCAATTTTGTGACATTTGATCATTCTTTGGTAAAAGTGGCTGTGTGCAACACTGCAGGATGTTGTGCTGAAGTGTCTCATTGGGTGGATGAGCTTTATTACTGGCGTAACTTGGCTAGTTTTGAGGTGGAATGTTACTTTGAGTTAAATCTTGTTTTTAAACTGAGGTGTGCTTGTGTAACTCAAGTGTGGACAGTCCGCTCATGTTTACAATGAACGTTTCACTTTTGCAGATTAGTATTTTTCCGATCTGTTTTGTGAATAAAGTTCAAGATAAAAAGCACAATGTTGGAGAAACGCAGGTCCAGCAGCATTTCTGAGGGGAATAAAACATTGTAAGTTCAAAGTCTCATATCCTTTTGTCCGTTCAGACGAAGAGTCTATGAAATTGAAATGCAACATTTTTTTCTCTTCACAGATGCCCTCAGAACTGCTGAGATTCTCCAGCACTTTGTTTCTGGGGTTCAGATCTTCAATACCTGCAGTATGTTATTTTGTTATAGATCCTATGGTTTGATTGGGAAGCGAGAGGCAGCAACCGTGATCAACTCGAATAAAACTTCCAAACCATGGAAAAAAAACAGTTCTTTATATTTTGCAAAACACGACTGTAAGTAAGAAATGCAGTTAAGCTTAATGCAAGAAGACATATCACCTGACTTGTCTCAAACTTGCTTCTCATCTTTGAGGACCAATCTGTCAGAATTGTGTTTGCTTGCTTCCTTTGAGATCACAGTCCACAAATGTCCCAGTTCCAATTCCTGGGCCGGACCCGGTTACCACATTGCAGTGAGGTGGGGAGCTTTGTGTCAGCCTGACGTTTTTGTTAAGTGCAACATTACAGGTTGGAGCTGACCGTTTTGACTAATATTGCATCATCAAACTTGGAAGAAATCCTTCCGAATGTATTGATTAACTGGACTGAGCCTGTTTACATGCAGTCCTGTTAGTAGTGCTGTAATATTCTAAGTTAATAATCACACAACACCAGGTCATATTTCAACAGGTTTAATTGGAAGCACACTAACTTTTGGAGCACCGCTCCTTCATCAGGTGATTGTGGATGGCACAATTCTAAGGCATAGAATTTATAGCAAAAATTTACAGTGTAATGTAACTGAAGTCATGCATTGAAAAGTATCTTGTTGTCTGGTTAGTCTTTCATCTGTTCGAATACAATGATAGTTTCACTTCTTTCATGTGTAAATCACAAAACCTGTTTTAAAAAGTTGCATTCCTGTCAGTGAATCACCAAATCACTCATTATATCAATCACTGCGCAGTCTCAACAAATAAATGAAACAGGATGGACCACATTACATCTACCAATGCACTGAAAAATACGATAACAAAAATCAGCTAACTGATCACAGGAATCAATCACTGTGGGCCAACAACAGCAGCAGAACTGTACTCCAGCCCAATCTGAAATCTTATGACCTGATATATCCCCCACTCAACCAATAACATTAAGCCAGGGGATCAACCCTGGTTCAATGGAGAATGCACGAGGGCATGCCAGGAGCAATATCAGGCATACCTAAAAATGTGGTGCAAAACTGGTGCAGCTATCAAACCTGCAGCCAAACAGTTCAAGCAACACCCAAGAGAACTATGTGATCCCACAACCAATGAATCATATCTGACCTCTGCTGTTCTGCCACACCTAGTCCTGAATGTTGATGGACAATTAAACAACTCACTGGAGGAACCATTACAGATATCCCCATCCCTATAGGCAGAGGGGTCTCACATATCCATACAAACGATAAGACATTTGCAGCAATCTTCAGCCACCTGTTCCAAGTGGATGAGCCTCCCCCTTGATCCCTGACATCACAGATGTGAATCAAATTGGTTGAAAACTGATTACATTACTTATCCATTTCTTGATCTTATTTGAAAAGGCTATAGGCCAAGCCAACATTGTGGCAAGAATACTGATGGCTGTGCTCAAGAACTTGCTGCCACCAAACCAAATACTGCTCAAGCACTGGCATCTCCCAACAATGTAGAACATTGCCGAGGGATGTTCAACACACAAACACAGGGCAGAGCTAACTCATCCAATATCTCTCCGTCAGTCCCCACTCACACACGAGTGAAGCGATGGAAGGTGTCGCCAACTGTGCTGTCAAGCACCTGCTCAGCAATAATCTGCTCAGTGACACTCAGTTTGGGTTCCGCGAGAGCCACTCAGCTCCTGAGCTTGTTACAGACTTGAATCACAAATTGACAAACAGCTCAATTCCAGAGCTGAGGGTGACAGTCCAGTCCCACTCCAAGAGCACTATTTTGACTTTAGTGATATCACCTGACCTCACCACAGTCTCAGCTCATTTGCTGAAACTCTCATTCATTCGTTTTGTTAACTCTAGATTTCTTTATCTAAACCCACTACTGGCCAGCATCCTACATTAAACCTCCATATAATCTCAAGAATATTGAAAACCATACTGCCCAAATGCTCACTTGTACCAAAACTTGCTGATCCACCAAAAGGCTCTGATTTATAAGCGACAATTTACTTTCCCACCTTTCATTTAATTCCTGTCTGTATTCATTTCCATCTGCATGCATCACACATCCTTTCATATTTCAATATCTCATTTTAGTTCAGACTCGTAATCATGTGTTTATTTATGTGTTCACCTGTGTTACTGTTTCTATAGCTTCCAAGGCAACACGGTCTGGAATTCCCACCCTAACCCTGCTTTCTTCCTTTACACCATTCCTGAAAAACTGCTCATTTGGCAATGGTTTTGATCACCGGACATAATATTCTCCATCTGTGGCCTTATGGCAAAAATTCTCAATAATATTTTGCAATTAAAAACATGTTGATTTGTACAGATATCTTCTACTCTTCACTACTGGTGAGTGAATAATCGGTTATGTCTCTTACCCAACCACGTTGTGGGAGCACCTTCATCACACAAACTGCAGCTGGACAAGGAAGTCAAGCATTACCCTCTCCACAGGTACCAGAGATTTGGCATTGACCACTGGTATCTGTGGAAGGAGAATACACACGATGTATCAGGGAGTGCAATATGAATTATAGGGAATTAAAATCGTGCAGAATTTGACAGTCATAAATAGAAGGAAAATCCACTCACTTACTGGAAAACAGAATTCTTGACTGTCAAGATATTGTGGAAAACAAACCTGACAATGGAGCAGCATATGATCATGAGCCAGGCAGTAGTGGACAATTCATTTATAAAAGTGTCTGTGAACGTAATAATAAAACACTAAACAGAGCAAAAATACACTCGTAAGTGACTCAGGAAGCTAGATAATGAACGAGTGGACATCAAGGAGAACAGAGGTGATTCTAAGAATGTGTAATTTTATGATCCCACAGTCAGAGATGACAAGCACTGAAACAGACTCTTCGGTCCAACCGTTTATGCCAACCAGATACTATAACCTAATCTATTCCCATTTGCCAGCACTTGGACGACATCCGTCTGCACCCTTGCTATTCAAATGCCTTTTAAATATTACTATTTTAGTTGCCCTTTAGACCCCTTTTGAATTTTCACCTCTCACCCTAAATCTACATCCTCTAGTTCTGGGCTCCACCAATCCAAGGTAAACACCTTGTCTATTTACACTACCGATGCCCCTCATGAACTTATAAACCGCTATAACATCACACCTCAGCCTCTGACATTCTAGGGAAAATGGCCGCAGCCTATTATGGCTCTCCCTGCAACTCAAATACTCAAACTCTGACAACATCCTTGAGAATCTATTCTCAAACCTTCGATGTTTCAGTCCTTTCATCTGATAGCAGGGAGACCAGGATTGCAAACAATATTCCAAAAGTGCCATAACCAATGTCCTGTCTAGCTCCTTTAATCAATTCTCTGACGAATAAAGGGAAGCATACCAAACAACTTATTCACTATCCTATCTAACTGTGACTCTACTTTCAAGGAACTCTGAACCTGCACTCCAAGGTCTCTTTTTTCAGCAAGACTCTCCAAGACCTTACAATTCAGTGTGTGAGTCCTGCTCTGATTTGCTTTTTTACAATCTCACATTTATCTAAATTAAACCCTATCTGCCACTCTGAGGCCTATTGGCTCATCTGGTCAATATCCCATTGTATTCTAAGATAACCTTTATCATTCGGAGGAAGTGAGGACTGCAGATGCTGGAGATCAGAGCTGAAAAATGCGTTCCTGGAAAAGTGTAATTTCGTGGACGCTGAACCATTTACCCACGTTCTCACCAACTTCCTTAATTAATTATCTCTTTTTTGAAAAACAAACTATCTTGGTTTTAAAAACGTTTATTGAACTAGCATAAACTGCTCCCCTGGGCAATGAATTCCGTAAGAGTAAGAAGTTCCTTCTCAATTCAGTCCTAAATTTGCTGCCTCCAGACTTAAGGTGATGCCCTCTTGTCCTTTCTTCAACTGCCAGTGGAAACATCCTATTTACTGTTACTTTATTGATTCCACTCATTATTTTATATGTTTCCATTCTTCTGAATTCCAATGAATATAATCCCAATCTACTCAGTCTCTGTTAAGCCAACCCCCACAACTCTGGAATCAGCCTATTCAAACTCCTCTGCATCCCCTGTTGTGCCAATACATCCTTTCTCAAGTGACGAGATAAAAACTACATGCAGGACTCCAGGTGTGGCCTCACCAGCATCCAATACAGATGGAACATAACCTTTGCTTTTAAGCACAATCACTTCAGTAATGAAGAACAAAATTCCATTTGCCTTTTGAATTGATTGTTGCACTTGGTGGCCAACCTTCATTCAGAAGGTTACTCAGTTGTGTCTGCATAGCAAATGATGCAAGTTTTAAAATTCAAGTAATGATCTCGTTTTTAATGCAACTCCAAACAAAGTGTATGGCTTTACATTTATGGACATTATATTCCATATGCCAAACCATTCCCTCTCACTCAATATTTCTATGTTCCTCTGCAAATTTTCACAGTCCTCTGTACACTTTGTCCTGGTACTCATCTTAGTGTCATATGCAAACTTTGACAACCTATATGTAGTCCCCAATTTCAAATAATCTGTGTCAATTGTAAATAATCACAGTCCCAACACTGATCCTTGAGGCACACATTTAGTCACTGTTGGCAGCCAGATTAATACTAATTCTCCCCACACTTTGCTTCCCATTAGTCAACCAATCTTCTATCCATGCTAATACTCTAGCCTGAACGCCATGCACCCTTAAATTATGCAACAGTCTCTTGCACAGTACAGTGTTGAAGGCTTTTGGAAATCCAGGTACACCATATACAATCGGTCCCCGTTGTCCACCTTGCTGGAAATGTCCTCGTAGAATTCCAAAAAAATGTCCATCATGATCTTCCCTTCATGAATCCATGCTAGGTCTGTCCAATGGGACAATTTCTATCTACATTCCTGCTATTTCTTCCTTGATAATAGACCCAAGCATCTTTCTCTCTACAGTGAATAAGCTAACTGGTGTAGAATTACCCATCTTTTGTCCACCTTCTTTTAAAAACAGTGGCATCACTTTTTCTACTTTGCAATTTGCTAGGACTGCCACAGAGTCAAGTGAATTTTGGAAAATTATTGCCAGTGCATTTGCTATTTCTCCTGGCATCTCTGTTAATACTCTGGGATGCATTCTATCAGGGTCAGGAGTCTTTTCTATTGTAACTTCAATTATCTCCAACTGTCCAACACTATCTGTTCTGTAATAATAATAGTTTCCAAATCCTCATCTACCTTTGTCTCTTTTTTAATTACTGGCAAAATATTAGTATCGTCCACTGTCTATCCAATAACTAAATGCTCCTTCTCACTTTCCAAAGAACCAACGTTTACTTCAACCACTCTATTCTCGTTCAATGTAAACTTTTGCAATCTGTCTTTATAGTCTGTGCTAGTTTATTTTTCTCATGTTCTACCAAACTTTTCTCTACAGCTCTTCTGTGGCTTTCGGGTGACCTTTAAAGTTTTCCCAGTTCTAGTTTCATGCTGTTTTTGTCCACTTTGTATGCATTCTCTTTCAATGTGATCGCTTTTCTTAGGTACCCATCGCAGAGTATGCCTTTTCGTACAGTCTTTCCTTTTCTCTGGAATGCACCTTTGCTGAACACTTTGTAAAATGTCTTTGAAAATCTTCCACTGCTCATCAACTGTCGGACCATTTTTTTTTGTTTCTAGCCTACTTTATCTAGTTTCCACTCATTCTGTTGTAGTTCCCTGTGTTCAAGCAAAGTACCCTGGTATTAGATTTTATCTTCACAACCTCCATATGTATTCTAAATTCAACCATACGGTGATCACTTCTTCCAAGAGGATCTCTAACTCTGACGTAATTAATTATTCCTGTCTCATTGCACAGGGGCCAGATCTTGCATAGCTTGCTCCCTTGTCAGTTCCATTTCATACTGTTCAAGAAAACTATCTTGGATACACTTAATAAACTCCGCAAGACTACCCTGACTGAGATGGTTTGACCAGTCTACATGTAGATTAAAATCACCCATGATAATAACCGTACCATTTTTACAGGCATTAGTTATTCCTTTGTTTATTGCCCATCCCAACGTGATGTTATTATTTGGTGGCCTGCATACTACGTCTATCTGTGACTTCCTTGTTAGAATTTTGAATGAATCATTCCTGTTTCTCCTAATGTACGGCAATAACAACAACTATTTGCATTGTATGGAATCTTTCACAATGGCATATCTCCTAAGGTGCTTCATGGATTATCAAAACACTGATTAAAGAGAATGATTTTAAAATCCATCTTAAAGGAGAATAGAGAAGGTTAGGGAGGCTATTCCACAGACTTCTGCCCTTGACAGGTCCAATTGTGGAGTGATGCAGGTGGGATGTGTTGGAAAGGGAACATGCAAAGGGGAAACGGAGGAATGCAGGAAGTGTATAAGGTCTTAAGGACAGAGGAGGTTCCAGACTGAATCTGTCTATCATACAGAGTATGGCTGCCTCATGGAGTTTGAAACACCGCAATTGGTCCATGCTTGTCATGTTAGTCAAGGATATTATAACGTTGGCTGAGAGAACTTTTGAAGAGGACTCGTCTGCTGAGGGAGTGTGGGCTGCGGCTGGAAACAGGAGAGAAGAGGTGACGCTGCTTGAATTTTTTTATATAGGCCTCCACAGAGTTCCAGGAAAGTGGAAAAGAGGATTAGCAAACTTATTTTGGTTAAGAACAAAAGTAGCAGGGTGATCAGTATGGGGGACGTTAGCTTCCCCAACATTGACTGGGAATCCTGTAACTCTAGCACATCGGATGGATCAGTTTTCGTCCAGTGTGCACAGGAGGGTTTCCTGACACAGTATGTCGAAGAGCCGACAAGAGGGAACGCCACATTGGATCTGGTGCTTGGTAATGAACCAGACCAGATGGTTGATTTAGTTTTAGGTGAGCACTTTGGAGACAGTGACCATGATTCAGATACATTTAGCTTTGCGATGGAAAGGGACACGTACTTGCCACAGAGCAAGAGTTATCGATGGGGCAAGGACAATTATAATGCGATTAGGCAGAAATTAGGATGCATAGAATGGGGTAGCAAAATGCAGCGGATGCAGACAATGGGAATGTGGAGCTGGTTTAAGGAGCAGATATTTCATGTCCTTGCTAGGTATGTCCCTTTCAGGCAGGGAGGAAGTGATAAGATAAGGGAACCGTGGTTTACTACAGAAATTGCATCTCTTGTTACGAAGAAGAAGGCGGCTTATGTGTTGATGAGGCAAGATGTTACAGATGAAGCGATGGAGAGTTGCAGATCAGCTAGGAAGGATTTAAAGAGAGAATTAAGAAAAGCAAAGAGAGGACGCAAGCAGCGTTTAGCAAATAGAATAAAGGAGAAAGTTGTCTATAGGTATGTGAGGAAGAAAAGGAGGATTTGGGTAGGAATAGTTCCAATCAAAGACAGAAGTGGGAAGTTGAGGATGTACCCTGTGGAGATCGGAGAGGTGCTAACGAACATTTCACATCGGTTTTCACTCAGGAAAAGGAGAATATTGTAGAGGAGAAGAATGTGGTCTGAGATATTAGACTGGAAAAGATCGAGATTATTCAGAAACAGGTGTTATCAATTCTAGAAGGAGTGAATGTAGACACGTCCCCTGGCGGTATGGGATTTATCCAAGGATTCTCTGGGCAGCTAGGGAGGAGATAGCAGAGGATTTGGTTTTGATATTTGAGTCGTCATTGTCTACAGGTTTGGTACCAGAGGACTGGAGAATTCCAAATGTTGTGCCTTTGTTCAAGAAGGGCAGGAGAGGTGACCCAGGTTATTATACACCAGTGAGCCTGCCTTCTGTTGTAGGAAAGGTTTTGGAAAGGATTATAAGAGATAAGATGTATAATCATCTTGCAAACAACAATTTGATTTCAGATAATCAACGTGGTTTCGTCAACGGCATGTCGTGTCTCGCAAATCTCATTGAGTTTTTTTCAGAAGGTCACCAAGCATGTTGATGAGGCTAGGGAAGTTGACGTGGTATACATGGACGTCAGAAAAGCCTTTGATAAGATTCCAAATCGTAGGCTGTTGAAGAAAATGCAGAGGCATGGAATTGAGGGCGATTTTGCAGTTTGGTTTAGAAACTGGCTTTCTAAAGGAAGGCAGTGAGTGGTGGATGTTGGAAAATATTTAATTTGAGTCCAGTTACTACTGGTGTGCCACAAAGATCTATTTTGGGACCACTGCTGTTTGTCATTTTGACAAATGACTTAGATGCAGGCATAGGTGGATGACTTAGCAAATTTGCTGACGACACTAATGTCGATGGAGGAGTGGACAGTGTAGAATAGTATTACAGGTTGCAGGCGGACTTGGATAAACTGCAGAATTGGTTTTGAGAGGTGGCAAATGGAGTTCAATGCAGCTAAATGGGAGGTGATGCACTTTGCGAAGAATAACAGTAAGGCAGAGTACTGGGTCAATGGAAAGATTCTTGCTCGTGTGGATGTGGAGAGGGATGTTGGAGTTCACGTACATAGATCCCTGAAAGTTGCCACTCTGGTGGATCGTACTTTTAAGAAGGCATACAGTGTGTTACGTTTCATTTATTGAGGAATTCAGTTCCAGAGCTGCAATATCATGCTGCAAATATACGAAACGCTTGTGTGGACATACTTGGAAAATTGTGTGCAGGTCTGGTGCCAATATTTCGGGAAGGATGTGGAAGAATTGGAAAAGGTGCAGAGGGGATTTACCAAGAGGTTGCCCAGTCTGGAGGGAAGGTCTGATGAAGAAAGGCGGAGAGACTTGGCAAGGAGAAGGCTAAAAGGAGATTTGACAAAGACATACAAGATGATCAGAGGCTTAGATAGAGTAGACAGTGGAAGTCTTTTTCTAGGATGATAACGTCAATGTGCACGAGGCGGCATAACTACAAATGAGGACTGATAGATTTAAGAAGTTGTCAGAGGCAGGGACTGGTAAGCGCGTCGAATATACTACCTGCTAATGTAGACAACTCAGCCACATCAGGAAGTTTGAAACAGTCCTTAGAAAAGCACAGGGGTGATTTTGGGATAGTGTAGGGGGCGCGAGCTGAGAACAGTTCACTGGTTTGCTCAACATCAAGGAACGAAGGGCCTGTTCTGTGCTGTATTGTTCTATGACTATAATGCTACAGGAGATTTCTGCTGTCTTAAACAGAGTGATTGATCTTGTATTGTGGGCTTACGAAACATCACTGATCTCTACCAAACATGTACGAGGTAGTTTCAGGGCAATAATAAGATGCTGCAAAAGGAGGGGAACAGGTAACTCCATACAAAACTCTACTCCTTCTCATCTATTTTCACTTCCAAAAGTGAGGGAGTTCCAGAAAAAAAAATCTCCATATCCCACCACAACACTTTGCCCAACAATCGTGGTATCTGTCTATGCACTCGGAGAAGTGCAACAGTCTGTACTGGGATGCACTGAGGCCCTGAAACACCTGATAAAGACTAAAATCATCTCAGCATTGAGAGCCCCACGACATTGTATGCATTTTCCACTGTTTTTAATCTGTTCCTGACTTCCCTTGTTTTTCCTAATGAACCTGTTCAAAGTTGTTACAACACACATCTGCACGTGCTGTGAATTGAACTCAGGTCTCTCAGTCTAATATTTTCAACACATCACAAGTCATTGACTCTGACTTCCCTTGTCCCTTAGCCTGCTGAGTCACGTCTGAACCAAATCTGCAAATGGGAGGAAGGGGCAGAACTGGAGGACCGAGCAGCGACCGGTCCTCCAACCAGGGTGAGTGAGACGCGGGGTCAAAGTATTCTCTGAACTGATTGGTTAGAAAGCAAACTGTTTTCCACGATTGATCATTCTCACTCCATAGTGGAGCATTACAACTCTCTCATAAATCAATGTGGGATTTTAAGAAGTAGTTGAAATGTAAATCTGATAACGTACATATTTCCAATCTATGTACACATCTAGAGTAAGAAAATTATTTACAAACTCCCAGAACTAATAATAATTCACATACCTTGCCGGTATGGTTAAGTTGGGCCAAACAATCTGCTTGAATTTAGACATCTCTTTGTCTCTAACTCGACAGAACAATTGTTAATGACAAATATTTCACCCATGATTCCGTGCAGATATGAATATTATGTATCAACTCACCGATAAAATCAGACGCAAGCGCAGTTTGGTTTCTATGCAGAGCATGCGCAGTGTCACATTGGTCAGGACACACAGAGAGATGATTTGGAGATGCCGGTGTAGGACTGGGGTGTACAAAGTTAAAAGCTGAAAATGTGTTGCTGGAAAAGCATAGTACGTCACGCAGCATCCAAAGAGCAGGAGAATTGACGTTTTGGGCATGAGCACTTCTTCAGGAATGAGGAAAGTACGTCCAGCAGGCTATGATGAAAGGTAGGGAGAAAGGAGTTGGGGGAGGGATGTTGCAAATGCGATAGGTGACTAGTGTGGCCATAGACCATACAAAGTTTAAAAAACTCACAACAATAGGTTATAGTCCAACACGTTTAATTGGAAGCACACTAGATTTCGGAGCGATGCTCCTTCATCAGGTGACAGTGGAGGGCTCGATCGTAACACAGAATTTATAGCAAAAATTTACAGTGTGATGTAACTGTAATTCTACATTGAAAAATTGTTTGTCTGTTCAGCTTTTCATCTGTTAGAATACAGTGATAGTTTAACTGCTTTGATGTGTAAATCACAAAACTTTTTTTATAATGTGCATTCTGGGTTATCTGTTAACAATGATGATAGCTAGACAATATATTGAAGGTGTTAGCCCGCTGTGTTCTCTGTCTGTGACCTGATGTTTAGATTGATTTTAAACTAAAAAGTGAGACAAGTGGTTTTCAGAAATTAATGCAGTTTTAAGCTCAGAGTTCTACATGAATGTATGCAGTTTCTCAGCAAAATGCAATCTAACTCTGCAAGTACGAGAGAGAGAGACATGGAGCTGCTTTCTCCGGCAGCGACTGTGATCGGCTTCAGAGAGCGGCGCTCAGAGCCGGTGTGTGGGCGCCTCACTGGGAGAAAGCAGCGAAGAGAATTCTCAAATCCCGAATAAAGGTTAATAACCCCGAAAAAGACCCTCCAGCTCGTTAAGGAGGTGGCGGTCTCTGATCAGGGAAGCGGCCCATGGTCATGGCCGCCATTTGTTTGAGGGAAGAGGGAGTGTGGACCTGAGGGCCGCCATCTTGAGCAGGTCAAGGTGCAGGATGGTGGGGCTGTCGGGTCTGTGGGACAATCCAAGGAAAGGGAAGTCCCATTGTTACTGATTAATTCATGAACATAGCTTCATTGGGCGATCCCGCAGGAATATCCTCTCTCAGTACTGCTGTGATGTTTCACCCAATCAGTTCCAGCAGCTCTCCTTCTCTCTCAGCTCCCCTTCTGTCCTTCCTGCAGCATTTATCCACTGGAACATTGAGCTGTTTGTCCTGTCCCTCCCTCAGCTGTTGTTCTGTAATATCTTTGATATCCCAGTCATATCTTAGATTACTTCACTAAAGACAGAAATGCACCCGATTGATTTTTCTTATCAGCAATTGTTTAATGCCAATTATAGGTTTTTAATTACATCTTTTTTTGAAGCATTTAATTCACATTCAATCATTTGCAATGGTGGGATTTGAACCGGTGTCCAGATAACATTAGCTGAGTTTCTGCACAAATTGCCTTGCAATAATGCCACTAGACCATTACTTCGCCTGCTCACAGGTTGCACATCCCAGTGCAACATGAATCAAAACCCATTCTTCCTGCACAATTGTTTCATCCTGCACTCTGTTGATAACACACAGTATCTCTCCATGCGGTATCCCTCACTGTATGGTTCTAATTGCTGCCTCTGTCAGTGTATCTCACTCTAGATCCTGAGCCAACAGAATTCTCCACTCCAGGCTGCACAGGTCAGGAATAGAGTTTGGGATTTTTCAGATCTCTGTGGTATTCAGTGTCATTCGACGTGTGTAGCCCTCAATGCTTCAGTCTAATTTCACATTCAATCTATTTCTCTGTCTCCTGTACGTACTCCGGAAGTTCCTGACTCAATAGACTTCTCGACTGCTGGGTGTCTCATCCATCACCTCATTGAAAATAGTTGGTCAGCCAGAGAGACAAAGGAAAGGGAGATATGGAGCCTTCAATAAATCCTGCAGAGAGGTAATATCACTCCCAGTGCACAGAGCAGTGAGCAACGAGAGGTCTCTTCCCATCACCTGACAAGGCATGACTCAGATACAGTGCTGGAGGGGGAGCACAGTACAGACACACGCCAGACTAAATCACCACACCACTTTAAGTTTTGTTGTACTCGAATAACATCGGGAGTTTACAGTTATCAATCCAGGCCTGTGCTGTCTTACTGAGCATCAGTACAACAGAGGGGAAAGCAGGCCTCCCACGAGATCGTGGGAATGCTGCCTGTGATCTTTCTGCTCTGTGTTGCCTCTCCAAAACTGTATCTATGCATGTCTCGTGGATCAGTGACTTTAATCATTCTAACGCCAAAAACAGTTCCTATGTCTGTAATCTCCTCCACTCTCACCAATGACTTCACATATTTGAATGCTGCTCCAGTCCAGACTTCAATCCATATCCCTCTAGCATTCTTCGGTCTTGACAACATGCCTGTCTTGATAATCTCTTCCTCCAATAACTGGAGACATAGGGTCTGTTTCTGTGCTGCATGACACTTTGGCTGAACTTGTCCATGCTGCCCAACTTTCCGAAATTGAATGAGTCGCATTTGCCTGCGTTTGGCCCATATATCTTCAACCCTTCTCCTCTCCATGTACCTGCCCAAATGTCTTTTCCATGTTGTAATTGTACTTGTTTTTACTATTTCCTCTGGCAGTCTGTTCCGTCTATGCACCATCCTCTGTGGAAAATGTTACCCCACAACTCCCTCTTTAAATCTTTGCTCTCTTACCTCCCGTTTATACCCACCAGCTTTGGACTCACCTGCACTTGGTTTTTCACCTTCCTTATGACCCGCACGGTTTTACAAACCTTTGTAAAGTCACCCCGAAACCTCCTCTGCCCAGGAGAAATATTAATGACAATGTTACAAATATCTCCAACTCATGTACTCATTGCTTTGACTCATGAAGTGTACGAAAGGTGCTGCTTTCACCACCCTGTCCCCTTCTGATGCCCCTTCAAAGGAACAACGTCACTGCACCCCGTTGTCTCTCTCCATTCGAACACACTGGCCAGGGCCCAACCATGAACTTTGTTAGTCCTCCCTGGTTTGTGTTAACAAAAATTCAACACCTGAATTAAATTCCATCTTTCACTCCTTGACCCAGTGGTCCCGTTGATTAAGACCCCCTTCGACAACGATAATCCCTGTCCAGTCTCCCACTAATCCTGGTATCCACAAACATACTAACAGCGACTCCTATATTTTCACTCAAAATTTTTTATGTAAATGGTGCAGTACAGTGGGTCCAGCACCAATCTTTCCAACACACTGCTGGTCAGAGGCCCCCAGTGTGTACAACCCTCTCCAACCACCCTCTGTCTCCCACTGTCATCCCATTTTGTATGCAGATAACTAGCTCTACCTGATCTCTTGGGATCCAACCTTACTAACCAATGTATTATGCTCAACTGTGTTCATGCCCTTGTGAATCGAGAAACAAAGTCTATTGCTCTGCCTTCATCTCTGTCCTTGCTCACATCTTCAACAAACTCAGTCATTTTTCTGAGACATGTTTTTCCACGCACAAAGCCATGCTGACTGTCCGTGATCAGTCCTTGTCTTTCCAAATGCATGTGAAACCTACCTCTCTGAATGACCTCCAACAACTGACGCACCCTGATGTCTGGCTCATCAGCCTGTTGTTCTCTGGCTTTCCTTTCCATTCTGTACCAAACAATGACAAATTATATTTCGAGACATATAGCATGGAAACTGTTCAGCGTAAACTGAATAAAATCTAAAACTAATCCCGTCCCATCTGCCTGTTCCTGGATCATGTCCCTTCAAACCTTTCCTATTCCTGTACTATTCGAAATGTCTCTTAAAAATTGAAATTGTCCTGACATTCTTCCCTTGCTCGCAAAATTTATTCCACATGCAAACCTCCCACTGTGCAACAATTTGCCCCCCATGTCTCTCTTTTAATGTCCCTCCTCTAAACATAAAAATGTAGACCCGTCTTGAAACTCCCCTGTCCACGGTAAAAGATAACAATTATTAACTTTATCTATCTCCCTCATTATTGTATAAACTTCTATCAGGTCGCCTAAAAGACGTGACCTGGTCAAGGGCATGGGTTGGACTTGAAGCAGAGAGGCCCCAGTATCATCGCGGGGAGATGTGGTAGTGTTACTATGGAATGTACAAACTTGTTCGGCAGGAGGTTGGGACTCTTAATAAGAAAGGTACCATTGAAAAGTCAGGGTCAGACTTCAATGAAAAATTCCAGTCTATCCAGCATTTCTTTATTACTGAAAACTTCCACACCCAGCAGCATCCTTTCACATCTCATCTGAACCTTGTCCAACTTAATAAATTCCTTCCTGTAACTGGATGAACAGAACTGGACACAGTATTACAGAAAAGGCCTCACCAATGGCTATTATAATCTCAATGCCACTTCCCAACTCCTAAATCCAAACGACTGAGCAAGGAAACTAAGTGTGGCAAGCACCTTTTTTCCAACCAACCTGTCTCTCCGTTTTGAAAACTTCAAAGAATTATGTACCTGAACCCCAAGGTTTCTCTGTTCTACAACACTACCGAAGGTCCTGCCATTTATTCTATCCTTGTTTGTTCTACCAAACGCATTACCTCGCATTTATTCAGATTGAACTCCAGCCATTTCACCCATATCCTCAAGATCACTTTGTAATCTTCCAAAACCCCCTTCCTTATCCATTATGTCACCCTCCTGTCTTCGAGTACATCATGCACATGGTTGCCAATGGTAGAAATATCTTTGCTCATCTCGCCGCAATTTCTTCTTCAGTTGCCCTGAGATATTCTGGATCAGTCCTGGGGATTGACCTATCTTTGTGTTTTAAAGCCTTCAGTAACTCCGCTTCTATAATGCGGACTCAGTTCAAAACACAGTGTGATAGAACTTTACAACAGGAAACTCCTGCTTGATGTTTCTATCCCCATTTGCCAGAATGTTTCCAAAATCCCTGGAAACCCTTCCTGTTCATATACCTATCCAGATGCCTGTTAAATTTGTATCAGCATCCATTACTTCCTCTGGCAGCTTATCCCATACATGTGCCACCCTCTGTGGGAACCAACTGTCCCTTCGGTCACTTCCACAAATCCTCTCACAATTTAAAGCTATGCCCTGTAAGTTTGGACTCCACAAGTCGGGAGAAGATATCTTGACTATTGATTTATCCATGCCCATCATGATTTTAAAAATGTTTATAACGTAACTCCTCAGCCTCCCATGTTCAAGTGAAAATCGCCTCAGTTAACTAAGCTTTTCCCTATAGCTCAAACTCTCCAACCCTGGCAACATCTTTGCTCATTTTTTCTGAACCTTTTCAAGAACCACAACATCCTTACGATAGCACTGAGAAAAGAATTTCACACAGTATTCCAGAAGAGGTCAAGGCAAGAACTATGTAGTTCCCAGAGGTCCTCAGTCTTTATCCACAGTAAGGTCCAAAGTGAAATATTTGTTTCGGATGTTGAGGTTTCACACAGCGTTGGCTTCGTTGATCGTAATGGATATTGGCTTTGTCTCTTGCTATTCTTTTGCCCTTTAACACGTGGGCGGCACAGTGAAACAGTGGTTAGCACTGCTGCCTCGCAGTGCCAGAAACCTAGGTTCAATTCCCGCCTCAGGTACCTCTTTGTGTGGAATTTGCACATTCTCCCCCTGTCTGCATGGGTTTCCTCCATGTGCTCCGGTTTCCTCCCACAGTACAAAAATGTGCAGTTTAAGTAAATTGCCCATAATGTTAAATGAAGGGGTAAATATAGGGGAATGGGTCTCGGTAGGTTACGATTTGGCGGGTCGGTGTGCACATTTTGGGCCAGTGGGCCTGTTTCCACACTGTCTGTAAACTAATCTAATATTTAAACTCTCTTTGGATTCTCCTTAACCTAATCTGCCAAAGCAATCTCATGACAATTTTTGGATTCCTGATTTCTATCCAAAGTGTATTCGTGCAGCCCCTGTGATCCTCAGGAATTCCCTTGATCCAGCTGACTATACCTGACATGTGCCCTCTTTTTCTTGACCAGATCTTGAACGGTCAGCCAATTTTCGAATGCTGTCAGCATCGAGCTGCACAAAAACGGGAACCTGCATTTTATCTCCCATTTAACATTTAACTGAGGAGCTGGTGGAGGGGGCAGGGTTTCAGTTCTTGGATCATTGGGATCTCTTTTGGGGTAGACGTGATCTGGTCAACGGCATGGTTTGGACTTGAAGCTGAGAGGCACCAGTATCACCGCGGTGAGATTTGATAGTGTTACTCTGGAATGTATAAACTTGTTCGGCAGGAGGTTGGGACTCTTAATAAGAAAGGGACCATTAAAAAGTCAGGGGAAAATACACTAGCCATCAAGAGCAAGTTTCCTATTCATATCCAGGGGCACAGTCAAGAGAGGGAAAAGACGTCTGGTTTAAAGGGCATTTATATCAGTGCACGAGGCCTGACTGGTAAGGCAGACGAGCTCAGAGCATGGATTAGTTCTGGGGACTGGGATATTAGAGCCATAACAGAAACATGGCCGAGAGATGGGCAGAACTGGCAGCTCAGTGTTCCAGGATACAGAAGGTACAGGCGTGACAGAAGGACAAGTAACTGAGGAGGGGGAGTTGTCCTTTTGATAAGGGATGGCATAACAAGTGTTTAGTGAGGATACTCTTAAGGGTTGATCAAATGAGGACATATGGTGACTAGTTAGAAACATAAAGGGGATAATCAATCTGCTAGGATGTGTTCCTGACCCCCAATTAGCCAGCGAGTACTAGAGGAGCAGATGTTTAAAGAGATTGCAGGAACCTATAGAAATAATGGAGCAGTACTTTTTGGAGATTTTACCTTCCTCTGTATTGACTGGACTTCCCAGAGTATAAAAGGCCCATATCGGGTGACATTTGTCAAATGTGTCCAAGAAAGTTTCCGAGATCAATATTTTAGAGGGCCCCACTCTACTCAGGCAGATGCAACACTGGACCTCCCCTCAGAAAACAGGGTCGGGCAAGTGACTGAAGAGTCAGTTGGAGAGCACTTTGGGTCCAGTGACCACAACTGCCTTAGTTTTAACATAGTTATGGAAAAAGATCAGACAGATTAATATCTTTAACTGGGGCAGGGACAGGTTTGGAGCCATTAGTCAGGATCAAACAGAGGTCGATTGGGTGGATGAGCAATCACATAACACCAGGTTATAGTCCAACAGGTTTATTTCAAAGCACTAGCTTTCAAAGAGCAGGTGATCATCCTAACAGGTAAAATTTACAATTTAATTTTTTGATATTAAATTCGATGACACTGCTACACTGTTGCTATAAATTTTATGTCTTATGATTGGGCTCCACAAGCAGCTGATGACGAAGCAGCGCTCTGAAACGTGGTGCCTCCAAATAAACCTATGGGACTGCCAGGTGGTGTTGTGTGATTTTTATCATGGTCCATCCCAGTCCAACACAGGCTCCTTCACAACATGCTCCCATCAATTGGGTGAGTCTGTTTGAAGGAAAAGGAATGATTGGCAAATGGGAGGCTTTTAAAAGTGTGATCTCAAGAAACCAGGGCCAGTGTGTCCTTGTTAGGTTCGAGGATCCCTGGCTCATGAGGTATATTGAGGCTCTGTTCAAGAAAAAGAAGGCAGCACACATTGTCTTCAATGTTTCCCTATCTACGTAACCTCTTCCCGTCCTCAAGTCACGATCACTCGCTGGAGACTCGACAATCCTCTCAGGTCCCTACAGCACTCCCGATCTGTAGAACCCAATGTAAGTTTGTGACTCTCCCAATCCAGTTCCGACAAGACTCACTATCTGTGTGTCATCCTCCTGTCGCCAGCACCCACCCTATCAATCCCCATCTATTTACTCATCTCAATAATTATCTGCACCTTTTACACCCCTATTTGTGTAAACATCACTCTCCCCAACAACCCATCCCACTTTGATCAAACTGGAGGAGGTTACTTATGCTTCCTTATCTGTGAAATTGTCTCCTACCAAAATTACTGTCCTTCTGAAAAGTCCGTCAGACTCCACACACTTCCTGTCTAACTAATCTGCAGAAGTAAACCTTACTATATCGATAAATATTTTCAGTCACGACTACCCTCCATATCTCTGTTTGGTTCTCCAGTCTATACAACAACACTTTATCTCTGTAATCTGTTCCATTCACCACACTCTGGGGGAAAAAAATTCTTGCTATCCACCGTCTGTACATCCCATGACTTTGTGGACCTCAATCAAGTTCCCAGTCAACCCTTGTCTTTCTAATGAGAAAAATCCGAATCTTTTGAAACTTTCCTCATAGCTAGCCCCTTCCCTACCAGAAGCTCCCCTGGGTGAAGCTCCCCTGCACCCTCTCCAAAGCATCCATATCCTTTTGTGAATGTGGTGATCAGAACTGCACGTAATACTCCAAACATGGTCGAACCAAAGTCCAATACAACTGCAACATGACCTGCCAACTCCTTTACTCAATATCCTACCCAGTGAATGAAATCATGCCGTATGCCACCTTAACCACTTTACTGACCTGCGTTGTCACCTTCAAGCAACACTGGACCTGAATACCCAGGTCTCGCTGTAGGTCAGATTTCCGCAGGACTTTTCCATTTACTTTGCTCTTGAATTGTATCTTCTGAAATTTGACCAGATTGAACTCCCCATCTGCCATTTCTCTGCCAATCTCTCCAATCTATACACTGCTGTCTTCTCTGACAGTCCCCTTCACAGTCTGCTACTCCACCAATCTTAGTGTGATTTGCAAACTTGCTCATCAGGCAACCAATATCTTCCACCAAATCATTTACGTATATCACAAACAACAGTGAACACAGAACGGATCCTCATGGAACACCACAGAGCACAGGTCTGCATTTTGAGAAATTCATTTTACTCTCATCCATGTGCACATCCAAAAGTTAATTAAATGTCCCTAATGCAACTGTCTTTACCACCAACGCTGGCAGTGCATTCCACATACCCACCACCATTCTGTGTAAAGTATCTATCTCTGACATCCCCCATAAAGCTTCCTCCAATTACCTTAAAATTATGCCCCATCGTGATAACTATTTTCACAATGGTAAATTTTTTATGCCTCTCAACATCTCGTGCACCTCTATCAAGCCAGTTCTCATCCTTTTTTCAGAGAAAAGCTCTGGCTTCCCCAATAATTCTTTATTAGACATGTCCTCCAATCCAGAAATCATCCTGATAAATCTGTTCTGCCTCTTCTCCAAAGCTTCCACAACTTTCAAATAATGGGGCGACCAGAACATAACGCAATATTCCAAGAGTGGACTAACTGGGGCTGTATGGAGCTGCCGCCTCACGGTCGCAGATCTGAAATTCAATCCCCTTGCTAATGAAAGCTGATACATCACATGTCTTCTTACCACCCCTATCAACTTGGCTGGCATCTTTGAAGGATGTATGGACGTGGACCCCAAGGTTCTTCTGTTTCTCCTCACTATGAAGAATCCTGCCTTGGACCCAGGAGATGTTTTCAGCAGAATCTTTCAATCTTAAACCCTTCCTATTTTGGTACCTTCCTCCAATCCCTACAACACTCATAAACCATGAAACGTCTTCCAGTCTCCACAATCCTCCTTAGCTCTGTAACCTCCTTTATTGACGTAAACCCTCAAAACTCCCAAAGCCCATTTTAGTTACTTCAATATTACTAATAACTGCAAAATCCTCCAAAGCTTATATCCGTCCCTAACTCTGTAAAACCCACCATCCTCCAGTACCCTACTGGGGAACATTGCAGAGGAAGGAAGAGTTGTAGAGTCTGGGTCATTTTACGGAGGTAGGAAGGGCTGCAGAACCCGGAGAGTGGTACAAATGTAGGAAGGGACGGGGATCCTGCAGGAGATTATAGGAAGCGGGATTCATAGAACCTACCGGATGGGACCAGGAATGGATTGTGGAACCTGAAGGATATTTCACTCTGAATGACTGATTTGTTTTTTATTCGACTACTGTGCCGATCTTGATGACCTAATTCGCGGAGGTTTACCAGAATTGGCTGTGCACAGCTTCAGATTCCCAGGCTGGGAAATGTGAGTTCAGATGTGAATTCTGTCTGGGTGCCTGAAACTGACCTGGTGCTGCTCTGGTGGAAAGCACTCTCCGTGCATCTGGTAACCTCCAGATCTACATGTCTGACCAGAGCTCATCAAAGCCTTCTATAGAATTTGCTTTACATTTTCATTATTTTCAAATGGCAGTTTCGTGAGATGTAGGAATTGGGATTGGGCGAAGGAAACCTTTTTCATTGGAAGATATGAAGCCTTCAAAAATGAGATTACGGCTTTCCAGAAACAGCATATAGTATTCTTGTTAGGGTGGAAGGAAATGGTGGTGGGTGTAGAGTATGCTGGATAACAAAAGAAGTAAGCTTTTCATTAAGAAAAAGAAGGAAACATTTGTCATGTATAGACACGAGAAATCAAGTGAACCCTCAGACTATAAAGGCAGGAGGAGTGTACTTAAGACGGAAATCAGGAGTATAAAATGGGGACACGAGTTAGCTTTGGGAAATAGGGTTAAGGAGAATCCAAAGGTTTTTTTCTAAATAAATACATAAAAAACAAGAGGGTAACTAAGGAGAAAAATAGGACCCCTCAAAGATCAGCAAGGCAGCCTTTGAGAGGAGCCACAGGAGATGGGGGCGATACTAAACGCGTATTTTGCATCAGTGTTTAGTGTGGCGAAGGAAATGTAAGATATAGAATGTGGGGAAATAGATGGTGACAACTTGAAAAATGTCCATATTAAAGAGGAGGAGTCGCTGGATGTCTTGAAACACATAAAAGTGGATAAATCCACAGGAACTGCTCAGGTGTACCTTGAAACTCTGTGGGAAGCTAGCGAAATGATTGTTGGGGGCCTTGCTGAGAAACTTCTGTCATCGATCATCACAGGTGAGGTGCTTGAATTTTGGAGGTTGGCTAACGTGGTGCCACCATTTATGAAAGGTGGTAAGGGAAAGGTAGGGAACTATAGAACAGTGAGCCTGACATCAGTCGTGGGTAAATTGTTGAGGGGAATCTTGCGAGATATGATTTACATATATTTAGAATGGCAAGGAGTGCTTGGGGATAGTCAGCATGGCTTTGTGTGTGGGAAATCATGTCTCAAGAAATTGATTGCGTTTTTTGAAGAAATAACAAAAAGGAATGATGAGGGCCAATCATTGGATGTGATCTATATGGGCTTCAGTGAGGTGTTCGAATACGTTCCTCCTGGAATATCGGTTAGCAAGGTTAGATCTCATGGAATACAGGGAGAACTAGCCGTTAGGATAGAGAACAGGCTCAAAGGTAGAAGACAGAAGGTGGTGGCTGGGTGTTGCTTTTCACACTGGAGGCCGATGGTGTGCCACAAATATCGGTGCTAGGTCCTCTACTTTTCGTCATTATATACATGATTTGCTCGTGAATGGAGATCACATCAAAATTTGAGATATAGTGGACAGTGAAGAAGGTTACCGCAGATTACAACGGAATCTCGATCAGATGGGCAAATGGGCTGAGGAGTGACAGATGGAGTTTAATCTAGATAAATGTGAGCTGCTGCATTTTGGGAAAGCACATCTGAACAGGACTGGTATACTTAATGGGAAGTTTCTAGGGAGTGCTACTGAACAAAGAGACCTTGGAGTTCATCGTTCATTGGAAGTAGAGTCGCAGGTAAGCGGTTAGCTAAGAAGGTGTTTGCTATGCTATCCTTTATTGGTCAGTGCATTGGTTATAGGAGTTTGTGAGTCATGTTACAGCTGTACAACACATTGGGTAGGACGCTTTTGGAATATTGCGTGCAATTCTGGTCTCCTTCTTATTGGAAAGATGTTGTGAAAACTTGAATGTGTTCAGAAAAGATTTACAAGGATGTTGCTATGATTGGAGGATTTGAGCAATCAGGAGAGGTTGAAACGAATCGGACTGTTTTCGCTGGAGTGTCAGAGGCTGAGGGGTGACACTCTTGATGTTTATAAAATCATGAGGGGCATGGATAGGATAAACAGACAAGGTCTTTTCCCTGGTGTGGTGGAGACCAGGGCTAGAGGGCATAGGTTTAGGGTGAGAGCTGAAAGATTTAAAAGGGACCTAAGGGGCAAAGTTTTCACGCAGAGTGAGGTTATGTACGGAATGTACTGCCAGAGGAAGTGGTAGAGGCTGGTACAATTGCAGCATTCGAAAGCTATCAGGATAAAAATCTGAATAAAAAGGGGTTAGTGGGATATGGGCCAAGTGCTGGCAGATGAGACGAGTTTAGGATAGGATATCTGGGTGGCATGGATGAGTGAGACTGAAGGGTCCGTTTATGTGTTGTACGTCTCAAGGACTCTCTGGCTCTGAATGTTTTCCACTGTTCATTTACAGTCTGACATTTCAGTCTGATTAATGTGGTCAGTTCTCTCTCAAAATCATGTAATTGGTTTTGTTACTGATGCTCGGGTGTGCTTTATAGTCGCCTTAAAATGTCATAATCCCTTTGAATTCCGGTATAATTTCTTGGAGGAGCTCGGTGTGATATTACTCATTCACTCAGCTTCATCACCCAACGGTTGATCTGAGATAGTTGCATCCCTAGCCATTTGCACAATGTGTTATTCGAAGAAACACTGAGAAATATATTCAAAGAGGATCTTGGATAATATCACTCTTGCCAGTGTGTCTGTCTCAGATTATCCAAAAATTGAAGTCTCCAAAAATTATCTCACCACCTTTGCTACAATTTCTACTGAATTCCTGTTTAATACAGGGATGAGCAATGAAATGCTGCAAGGAAGCATAAAAACTGTTCTCCTGCTTGTGTTTTTATTACAGCGCACAGAATTTGCGTTCAGGCTGATTCAGCTGCATAATCCGAGGCCAAATGCTTTCTCTGTAATGCCTTTGTTATCCATTAGTGTCAGGGTTCCCATCTTGCTTTTCCATTCTGCCTGAGATCCTGTAAGGTATTTACTGTTGAATATTTATGTTCCACCTTTTGTTCAACCTGTAATCACGTCTGTCTGGTGACTAAATCTCATTTTTCTCTGTGTCACAAGTCTATTAACTTATTGTGCATACTTTGTCCATTCCAAAAAGAACAACATCATAGTTTCGTCTTCCCCACAATGTCCTGTCACAAACCGATTCATTGATGTACGGTTTTAGTTAAACTCTGTCCGAGCCTGTTCCTTTCTGCTTATCTCCAGCCACATTCCCATGCTGTTCCGAGGTTTCACATTTTCTGTTTGGATTTGGAAAGGTCCTTTCACCTGAAACCTACATTCTCTCTGTCAGTTTAAAGCCCTCTCCAAAAACCTACCGACATGCTTGGCCAGGTCACTGCTCCCAGCACGGTTGATTTTAATGCGCTCATGGGATGTTGCTGTTTCTGGCTGGCCAGCACGTCAGGCCCACCCTGACCAGCCTGAGAGATGAGTTGCTTGCCAGACCATTTCAGAAGGCATTTGGGAGTCAATCCCATTTCTATGGGTCTGGATTCATGTGTAGGTTAGACGGGCAGCCCATAACAGATTTTCTTAATTAGAGGCTGTTAAATAGTCAGATGGGTATCCCTGATATTGGCATTAAATTCTGGAAAAACAGTCGAGTGAGAGTAAGACAAAGCCATTTTCTGGCCCACTGACAGCTCCCTCGTCCCTAAGTACTGATCCCAGTGCACCTTCTTCCTGACCGTGATTTGATCCTGATATTTACCTGCACTCTGGTGATATCACACAGTCTCACTCCATGTAATATCTGTCACTGTGAGGGTCTAATTGCTGCCGGTGACTGCACCTTTTGCAGCTACTCCAGATCCTGAACCAACAGAATTCTCCACTCCAGGGAGACCCATTAGTACAGGCCAGGGATGGAGACTGGGATTTTCCAGATATTTATGGGACTCAGTGCCATTCACCATGTGTAACCCTCACTGCATCAGTCTAATTTCCAATTCTGTCTGTTTCTCTGTCTCCTGCAGGTACACAGGATGTTCATGCCTCAACAGAATTCCCAATTCCTGTTTCGTTCATCACCACACTGAAGACAGTTGGTCAGCCAGACAGATGGAGAAGGAGATCTGGAGCCTTCAGGAAATCTTGCAGTGAGGTAAGATCACTCATAGTGAACTGAGCAAAGTGTATTTAATGGATCGAACTTTGGTTCAGAAGACATGCCATAGATACAATGTTGAACCACGAGCACAGATCATGATGGCTCCAGCCTCAAACCCCACCCTCTTGTTAACTTTCATCTCTGCTGTACTGATGTCAATATAGGATTTTGACAGTTATCAATCCAGACCTGTGCTGTATTAGTGAGGATCAGTTCAACAGAAGGGTAAGCAGTCCTCCCCCAAGGAGATGACATTGAAATCTGGGATCTCTCTTCCCTATATTCCCCCCTCTTGCTGTCTCTTGTCATGTAATACAGTCACACAGCAAGGAAACAGGCCTTTTGGTCCAACTCATTTGCCCAGTGTCTTGAATGCTTGTTATTCACAGAAAATTTCCTGTTTCTATAACCTCCATCCCACGCATGTTCCCGCTGTATATTTTAAACCTACTGTAATGCTGACGACTCTCCCAATTGCTCCAGTGTAATTGTGTAAATTGGTCCAGTGTCGATAACATGCCCAATCTCAATGATCTCATCCTGCACTCAGTAGAATAATTTTAGTTCTCTAGTCTTGCACTATATTTCCAAGTGCCCCTGTCTCTGGAAAATCCTCCAGCCTGAAACAAAGTACCCACCTGTGTACCTTCCTCAAGCCCCAAGAGAAAATGATATCACTGTAACCTTCTGCAGGCTCTAAAACACTCCTGCCTCCTAGTCCACAGCACCGCACGACCTCAATAACCTTCTCCCATCCCTACCGATCTTCATATCTATGAAAATACCTCCAAACCCTTTTGAAACCATAACAGCACTCCACATATCTGATTGCTCCTCCACTCCCTACAGCCCTCCCAGCACCTCAAACATTCTCTCTTTGTGTAATCGTGCTATTTGGGGCTGCACGGTGGCTCAGTGGTGAGCAATGGTGCCTCACAGCGCCAGGGACACAGGTCCGATTCCAGCGTTCGGTGACTGTCTGTGTGGATTTTGTACATTCTCCCCATGTCTGCGTGGGTTTCCTCCAACAGTCCATAGATGTGAAAGTCAGGTGAATTGGCTATTCTAAATTACCTGTAGTGTTAAGTGCATTGTCAGAGAGACGTGGGTGTGGGTGGGTTACTCTTTGAAGGGTCGTATGGACTTTTGGGCCGAAGAACCTGTTCCCATGCTGTAGGGAATCCAATCTAAATTCTCCCTCTGCGTTCCATATTACTGTCCCTAAATATATCCCTTTATCCATAAATAGCCCCAAACCCTTCAAACCTCCGAGGCTTTGTGAACTCCAACATCTCTCCTTAACTGTGTATCCTTTTCCAGTCCTGAAATACTCTGAAAACGTGGACATCCCACAATCCTCCTGATCTGCGTAATTCTCTCAGGTCCCTGCAACACCCCCGATCTGTGGAACTAAGTCCAATGTCTGTCACTCTCCCGATCAGTTTCTGCAAGACTTGCTATCTATGTAACAGCCTCCAGTTACTATCACCAACCCTGTCAATATAAGCTCCTGCTGTCTCCCCAACAATCTAATCATCTCCCTAATCTTCTCCAGTTCTTACACCCCTATCAGTGTAAACGTTACACTCACCTACAACCATCCCTAACACAGAAACCTCATCCAGTGAGTGCAATGCTCCCTATATGTGTTAGTGTCTCCAGGCTCTATTACTGTTCCTGAATCTCTAAGCTCTGACAGATTATCCAGCTTGCTGGTCCATTTAATTTCCAGAACCACAGCATCCGACATCAACAAAGGTCTTCGTGAACATCCATACCTGTGTTCATTCCTCAATTCTATTTAACTCTCTGCCATTCCATACAATATTCCCTGTCTGCGTAAATTAGAACATAGAACATAGAACATAGAAGGATACAGCGCAGTACAGGCCCTTCGGCCCTCGATGTTGCGCCGACCGAATCCTACCTAACCTATACTAGCCCAATAACTTCCAAATGCCTATCCAATGCCCGCTTAAATGACCATAAAGAAGGAGAGTTCACCACTGATACGGGCAGGGCATTCCATGAACTCACAACCCGCTGTGTGAAGAATCTACCCCTAACATCTGTCCTATACCTACCACCCCTTAATTTAAAGCTATGTCCCCTAGTAACACCTGACTCCATTAGCGGTAAAAGGTTCTTAGTATCTACCCGATCTAAACCCCTAATCATCTTATACACTTCTATCAGATCTCCCCTAAACCTTCTCTTCTCCAATGAGAACAGCCCCAAGTGCCTCAGCCTTTCCTCATAAGATTTTCCTACCATTCCAGGCAACATCCTGGTAAACCTCCTCTGCACTCGTTCTAAAGCTTCCACATCCTTCCTATAGTATGGCGACCAAAACTGCACACAATACTCCAGATGAGGCCTCACCAGAGTCTTATACAACTGCAACATGACCTCAGGACTCCGGAACTCAATTCCTCTGCCAATAAAGCCCAGTACACCATATGCCTTCCTCACAGCACTATTTACCTGGGTGGCAACTTTCAGAGATCTGTGTACATGGACACCAAGATCCCTCTGCTCATCCACACTACCAAGTAGCCTACCATTAGCCCAGTAATCCATCATCTTGTTATTCCTACCAAAGTGAACGACTTCGCACTTAGCTACATTGAATTCCATTTGCCACATTTCCGCCCAGCTCTGCAACTTATCTATATCCCGCTGTAACCTACCACTTCCTTCCTCACTATCCACTACTCCACCGACTTTTGTGTCATCCGCAAACTTGCTTACCCAGCTTTCAAGTCCTTCCTCTAGATCATTTATAAAGATAACAAAAAGCAATGGTCCCAAAACAGATCCTTGTGGTACACCGCTAGTAACTGCGCTCCAAGATGAACATAATCCATCAACTACTACCCTCTGTCTCCTTCCAGCCAGCCAATTCCTAATCCAAACCTCTAATGTATCCTCAATGCCATACCTCCGAAGTTTTAGCATTAGCCTACCATGGGGAACCTCATCGAACGCCTTACTAAAATCCATATACACAACATCTACTGCTTTACCCTCATCCACTTCCTTAGTCACCTTCTCAAAGAACTCAATAACGTTTGTGAGGCACGACCTGCCCTTCACAAAACCATGCTGGCTATCCCTGATCACGTTATTCCTACCCAGATGTTCATAAATCTTATCCCTTACCATTCTCTCTAAGACTTTGCCCACCACTGAAGTCAGACTCACTGGCCTATAGTTACTAGGGCTATCCCTACTCCCTTTCTTGAACAATGGGACCACATTCGCTATCCTCCAGTCCTCTGGTACTATTCCCGTTGACAATGACGACATAAAAATCCAGGCCAATGGCTCTGCTATCTCCTCCCTAGCTTCCCATAGGATCCTGGGGTAAATGCCATCAGGCCCAGGAGACTTATCTATATTCATCCTTTCCAATATTCCCAAAACCTCTTCCCTGCATATTTCCAGGGCATCCATTCTAATTATTTGTGATTCCATATTCACATCAGCAACAGTGTCCTGTTCCTGAGTGAATACTGATGAAAAGTACTGATTTAATGTCTCTCCAATCTCCTCCGCCTCCACACACAACTTCCCACTACTATCCTTGACTGGACCGATACCTACCCTAGTCATCCTTTTATTTTTGACATACCTATAGAAAGCCTTTGGGTTTTCCCTAATCCTACCAGCTAAAGACTTTTCATGTCCCCTTCTCGCTTCTCTTAGCTCCCTCTTTAGCTCCTTCCTGGCTACCTTATAACTCTCAATCGCCCCTACTGAACCTTCACGCCTCATCTTTACATATGCCGCCTTCTTCCTTTTCACAAGGGACTCCAATTCCTTACTAAACCACGGCTGCCTCACAAGGCCCTTTACACCATGCCTGACTGGTACATACCTATCGAGGACACGCAGTAGCTGCTCCTTGAACAATCCCCACATCTCATTAGTGTTCTTCTCTTGAAGCCTGTTTTTCCAATCCACACATCCTAAGTCATGCCTCACTGCATCATAATTTCCCTGCCCCCAGCTATAGCTCTTGCCCTGCGGCGCACGATTATCCCTCTCCATCACTGCCCCAATTGCCCCTATACTGCACTGAGAAGACTCACTGTCCTTTTGATCACCTGTAGTCCCTTCACATCACCCTGTATCTTCCATTACTCCATTGTTTACAATCGTTGCGTGTGCTAAATGGGTGTTGTAGAGGCTGGTACAATTGCAACATTTAAGAGACATTTGGATGGGAACATGAATAGGAAGGGTTCTAATGGATATGGGCCGGGTGCTGTCAGGTGGGACTAGATTTGGGTGGGATATCTGCTCAGCATGGACAGGTTGGACCGAAGGGTCTGTTTCCATGCTGTACATCTCTAAGACTCTATGACTCTAAATGCGTGACCATTGAGAACTGATTTACGAATTACTCTTTAATCAATTTTAATGGTCCTTTCACGTCATTCGCAAAAACTAACTCAAATGGACTACATTTGTTCGATTCGTTTGATGCATCTCTATCACAAAAACACAAATAGAATTGTCTTACCCTATTCATCAGGATAATCCTGACCATAAGCCCTCAACATAGTCTTTCATGTTTCATGTCACTTTCCTTGCGATTTTGCATTATATGCAGTAGATTTGAATTGCTTTATTCCTAAGCGGGCCTTAACTTCCTTGAATAGTTTGGATGTGAAGTTTGAACTCTGATCTCACTGTACTTCGATTGGTAGTCCGTGTCTATATTTTTTTAAAAAACGAATGATCCCTTTACAATCGTTTTAGCTGTGATGTTGCATCTGGGATAGCCTCTGGAAAGCTAGTCAGTCCATACATTATTGTTAACAAGTAATGATTCTAATTGTATTGTTTGAGGTAGGCGACCTTGCCAATCAATTCTGATTCTTGTAAAATGTTCCTCAAGCACAGGAACAGTTATTAAAGTTGTAAGTCTTATTACCAGCTGTGGTTTTCCGATTATCTGACATGTATGCCACGTCTGGCAAACTTCAACAGTATGCTGGTGCCGTCCAGGTGTGCATGTATATTTGTATTTCAGTCTGTGTTTTCCTTACTCATAAATCACCTCCAGGTCGTCACCCATGCGCCACTCACAACATCTCCTTCCCATACTGCACTGGCAATACGATTTGAAGCATTAATGCACATTTGTCATCTCCTTGAATATGTGATAGTCTCCATTTCCTCATTAGGACATCATGTTAAAGGTAATAGCACTCAGGGATCCATTCAGAATCCAGAATGTACATGGTTTTTTGTTATAGCTGCTTTAAATTTTTATCTTTCTGCTGTAACTCAATTAGTATAGCTGAGCTAAAAAAAAATGCACTATAGCCTGTTTGCTCCTCTTTCATCTCAACTATTTGATAGAATAAAGTGTCTGCTAAAGCCACTTCAGCTTCATTATCTTCACATTTTTGACTTTTCCTGTTTCAACTGGTGACTTTGGGACCATGTCACCCCACAATTAGAAAAGATTCCATGATAAGGCTCCTGCATTGTGTCAGTTGCCTGGGATTCCGCTGGATTTTCAACCAGAGCAGGCAGCACTTCTTCCGGTGAATCAACTATTGGTGTCGCAAAGACAAATTGTATTCCTGGAACTGACTGTGTGTCCAACACTCGTACCACAATTTCTCCTCACTCCTCCTGACACTCTGAACTTGCTTTACATACGTTTGCGCTTTCTGTCTCACCATGAATTCCTTTTAGCAGTACCTTTTCTGGAAATAGTCCTTCCGGAGTATACATCTCCTCATCTTTCAGCATCACAGACTGAGAGGATCATGTGTCCCTTAATATCACATTTTCTTTACCTGCTGCTCCTGGACTATGTGAATATACTTTGCATGTTATTTTATAAGCAGATCCAGCACTTCCCCCTTAACCAATCTCCAATAAGCTTGCACACTCTCATGCAGCTTTCTCGCTTCCACTGTGCTTTCTGTTACCGCTCCAACAAAACTCACAGACTTATTCTGTTTTCCTACATCTGTTTTCTTTTTGCTAGCCCATCAACAGGTTGATTTCATGTGACCTACGTTTATTGCAATGAAAACAACAGAGCTTTTCTAGCTTCATTGTGCTCTTCACGGGTTTCCTTTTTATCCTGTAGTAAGTTGTTCTTATGATCTTCACTGTAATCTACCTTTCGCTTTCCATGTGAGGATTTATCGTTGGCCCAATTTCTATCCCTCATGGACTGAAGTTGATTCTGTAAGCCAAACCGTGTTGTATGGATCAATTCATAATCATCAACCACTTCAGCTGCTAATCTTGCTGTATTAACTCTTTGTTCTTCCAATTGAGTTTGCTTTATGTCAGGCAAGAATTTTTGAACTTCTCCAAATTAATTGTCCCTCGACGAGCAAGCTCTTATCCATCTATCAAAATTACTTTGTTCGATCCTTTCAAACTCAAAATAGGTTTGACCAGGAACCCTCCTTAGATTCCTGAAACATTGTCTATAGGCTTCTGGCTTACAGGTTATGAGGTCAGATGAGCAGAAGTCAGGGGAGAACATCTACTTTCAACAGTCACCCTGACGCAACTAACCTCAGACTGAACCAACCTGCCCAACTAGAGAGCTGGCCACGTCCTCTTCATTATATAAACCTCTTTTTAAAAACGTGAAAGTTGTCTGCCTACGGCATTATTGCTATGTATAAACAAAAGGACGGCAATAAACCTTTCAGAATTAAGACATGTTGGCCATTTAGAACCTCTCTAAAAAAAAGCACGAACAACATAACCTTGTAATGGGACAGGCTTTGTGCCAACCTTTCACATTTCGCTATGGACCGAATTAAATAAACGTAAGTCTTACTGTTTTGAAGCCAATAAAGCCTATTAACGTGTTTGTGAATTTATATAAAACATGCTGAAGCGCATTGTGCATTGAAGATACGAAATTGCCTTAAGAGAGCAATTAGAGGCATGCCCAGGCAGATCCACACTTCCTGTACATGATCACGGAAATGTGCCCACTAGGAGAAAGTCAGGACTGCAGATGCTGGAGATCAGAGTGGAAAATGTGTTGCTGGAAAAGCGCAGCAGGTCAGGCAGCATCCAAGAAGAAGAGTTCATGCCAAAAACGTCGATTCACCTGCTCTTTGGATGCTGCCTGACCTGCTGCGCTTTTCCAGCAACAAATTTTCAAATATGCCCACTGCAAATTTATTGGTTGGTGCCTATTCTAGTGGAGGGGAACAGTCTAACCCCAACATCGAGATTTTGTTTTTGAAGGTCGTGGTGGGAAGTTCAGGTGGTTCCAGCATTGCAAATAAAAACACCAGAATCATCTAGCGTGTGATAAGAAAATATTCATCATTCACCCTCATAACTAACTTCACTTGAGCAATTCGTGATGGGAAATGTGACCAATGTCCTGCAATGCCAGCATTCAATCCAGTCCAGTTGTTATTGTGATCTGAGTGTACCACACTGAAAGAAGGTAACTGATCTGTTTGTTCAATGACTGTGATTGATGACAGTCTCCATGAATTCCAATTGTGTCACTGGATGGTTTCCCTCTTCTATCAGTAATGGACTTCTTGCAATAATTTGTCCCATTGAAGAGCAGATGTATCTCCTCCAACACAAACAGGGATTAGTTGCTGCAAAGACGGGAGGACGAGCGACAAACATCTGAGAATAGTTTGGATTGACACATTAATGGATCAGGATCTGAGTACATTAGACTAGAATGCTGAAACAAT
The DNA here is from genome assembly GCF_020745735.1 of Hemiscyllium ocellatum. Classification (NCBI taxonomy): domain Eukaryota; kingdom Metazoa; phylum Chordata; class Chondrichthyes; order Orectolobiformes; family Hemiscylliidae; genus Hemiscyllium; species Hemiscyllium ocellatum. Next base: position 30,645,099 of record NC_083446.1, read on the forward strand.
GGACAGGAGTTTATCCTGAGGTCTTTTCTATCTTTCGTGGTATTGGTCAACATTATCAGATCGGATAGAAGCCATACTCTTGATTATCCAGGCGGGTTAATATCCCATGCTCGCTATTGTTGTTGTTCCTGGTAAGTCTCCCAATCTCTATCTATTTATTAATCCCATAAACCATGCTGAATTGTTATTTATGTTACCTTTATTTGCAAAGACAGAAACTACTGTCGTCAGTTTTAAATACAAATTTCATAAACTTCGGAATCACCCAACACCCCAGTCCTCACAAACATCTGAGAACTAGTCTGTTCACAATCACAAATTACCTTTTTCCTTGAATTCATTTATTTCTTGGTATTCTTTCCATCACCAACCATCACCACTATCAGCTGCATAATTTTCCCAGCCCCCATCTTGATCTCAGTGCGGGCCCTAAATAAATCATTATCTATGCTGTTGTGGTTCTGCTCGCCAAGCTGGAAGTTTTTGCTGCAAACGTTTCGTTCCCTGGCTAGGCTTATGAAAGTAACCACCCCAACACACACAAACGAAGCTGCATCAGGACACTATTCAAAAGGGCCACAACACACTGCAGTACACCAGAACTACAAAAAGAGGAAGAGGAACATCTATACAAGGTATTCGCCAAAAACGGATACCCACGCAACTTTATCACCAGATGCCTAAGAGATAGACCGAGGAACGAGGACATGCCACAACCAAAAGGACTAGCCACTCTACCATACGTCAGGAGCGTCTCAGAACTGACAGCCAGACTACTGCGACCCTTAGGACTCATAACAGCACACAAGCCAACATCCACGCTCAGACAACAACTCACTAGAACAAAGGACCCAATACCCAGCATGAGCCAAACTAACGTAGTTTACAAAATACCATGCAAGGACTGCACAAAACACTATATAGGACAAACAGGAAGACAGCTAACAATCCGCATCCACGAACATCAGCTAGCCACAAAACGACACGACCAGCTATCTCTAGTAGCCATACACTCAGACAACCAGCAACACGAATTTGACTGGGAAAACACCACTATCATAGGACAAGCCAGACAGAGAACAGCCAGAGAATTCCTAGAAGCATGGCATTCATCCCCAAACTCCATCAACAGACACATTGACCTGGACACCATATACAAACCACTACAGCTGAAACTGACACCTGGAAGCGGCAAGAACATCCATCAACAGACACATCGACCTGGACCCCACATACAAATCACTGCAGCTGAAACTGACACCCGGAAGCGGCAAGAACAAACCAATATAAATACCGGAAGAAACATCAAAGAAGCGCTTCACACGAGGCTCCAACAGCACTGATGATGTTCCCTAGCCAGGGAACGAAACGTTTGCAGCAAAAACTTCCAGCTCGGCGAGCAGAACCACAACAACGGATACCCGAGCTACAAATCTTCAATCAGATTTTAAACATTATCTATGCTTTGGTAAAATTCAGATTTTATGTTTCCAGTTCTCTTGTCAGCACTCTCTCTGTTATAAATATGTGCATCAGCACCTTGCTCTTGTCTCTGAAGCAGATTCATGGCAGGGACAGTGTGTCAAAGAAGCAATGTCGCTGGACATGTAACTCAGAGGACCAGGTTACTACACGAAAGACACTTTTTCAAATCCTACCTCAGATAATGTACGAACTTAAATTCAAATTACAAGAATTGTAAATAAGAGCTAATTTCATTAATTTAACAGCAACAGCTTCTTGTCAATAAGTTTATCAATTTCACTGATGTTCTTTAGTAAGGAAATCTAACATTGTTACCTGCTCTGGCTTCAGGCTGATGTCAGACCCATGGCAATAAGGTTGGCTCTTTACTCTCTGAAGGAATGACCTCACAGTAAAGAGCATTGAAGTGAGGGCATTAAACGCTGACCTTAACAGAGATGCAGGCACCCCATGTCATAACACTATGGAAATTTAAATAAAATATAGATGATGCAAGAGATCAGAAACAAAACAATGTCGAGAAACTGCCACAGAAACTAAGCCGATTTTGCACCCTTGGTACGAGGGAAAAATAGAATTGGCATTTCGAGTCCACCGCCAATACATCATAGCTGAACACAATTTGAAAATATTGCGATTGATGTTGATGACAGTGATGTCTATGATGAAGGGGAGAAGGAAATATTTGAATAGATAGAGAAAGAGAGAGATAAACGAATATCTGTTGTGTAGGGGAGAAGGAGTGAGTTGAATAGATAAAGCGCGGGAGAGAGAACAAGAAGCAAGCCTTCTTTCAGAATGCGACCAAGCAGGTAGATGAGAGTAAACCAGTTGATGTGGTGCATATGGATTTCCGCAGGCGTTCGATAAGGTAGCCCACAGTAGGCTATTGTAGAAAATGCGGAAGATTGGAAGTGTCAGAGATATAGCACTTTGGATCAGTAATTGGCTTGCTGAAAGAAGACAGAGGGTGGTGGTTGATGGGAAATGTTCATCCTGGAGTCCAGTTACCAGTGGTGTACCGCAAGGATCGGTGTTGGGTCCACTGCTATTCGTAGTTTTTATTAACGACCTGGATGAAGGCGTGGAAGGGTGAGTTAGTAAATTTGCAGATGACACTAAGGTCGGTGGAACTGTGGATAGTGACGAAGGATGTTGTAGGTTGCAGAGAAGCATAGATAAGCTGCAGAGCTGGGCTGAGAGGTGGCAAATGGAGTTTAATGCGGACTAATGTGAGGTGATTCACTTTGGTCGGAGTAACCGGAATGCAAAGTACTGGACTAATGGTACGATTCTTGGTAGTGTCGATGAGCAGAGAGATCTCGGTGTCCAGGTACACAGATCCTCGAAAGTTACCATGCATGTTGACAGGATTCTTAAGAAGGCAGACAGTGTTCTTGCCTTTATTACTAGAGGGATCAAGTTCCGGAACCATGAGGTTATGCTACAGCTACAAAAGCTCTGGTGTGGCTGCACTTGGAGTATCGTGTACAGGTCTGGGTACCGCATTATAAGAAGGATGTGGAAGCTTTGTAAAGGGTGCAGAGGAGATTTACTAGGATGCTGCCTGGTATGGAGGGAAGGTCTTAGGAGGAAAGGCTGAAGGAATTGAGACTGTTTTCATTAAAAAGAAGAACGTTGCGAGGTGACTTAATAGAGACATATAAGATAATCAGAGGCTTAGATGGGGTGGACAGGGAGAGCCTTGTTCCAAGAATGGTGATGGCGAGCACGAGGGGGCATAGCCTTAAATTGAGGGGTGATAGATATAGGACTGATGTGAGAGGTAGTTTCTTTCCTCAGAGAGTAGTAAGGGTATGGAATGCTTTGCTTCCAACGGTAGTAGGTTCGCCAACTTTAAATACATATAAGTCGTCATTGGACAAGCATATTGACGTACATGGAATAGTGTGGGTTGGATGGGATTCAGATTGATATGAAAGGTCTGTGCAACATCGATGGCCAAAGGCCCTGCACTGCACTGTTATGTTCTATGTTCAAACAAAGGGATTGTTGATGATCAGCTGGAATGGAAATAAAAAACGAGATTAATCTTATTTATTTTTATTCTGTTCCCATATTACTGAAAATCATGCCCATGTCGGGTATACACCAAAGTCACTGTTTAAAGTGAGCTATGTCTCTTTGTCTCTCTTCGCTGTATGTATTCATTATCTCCCTTTATTCATTAGTGGGATGTTGGGCTATTATTAAATTTCCTTTCTTCATTGTCCATGTGAAGGTGTTGGTGAGCTGCCTTTTTGACCCACTGCAGTCCGTGGGCTGTAAATAGTCAGTGCTTAGCTCCGTGTGCTTTCATTTCTTTGAGACTTTGTAGTGAGTGATATAGCTGAGTGGCTGGCTTATCCATTTCAAAGGGAAATTGAAAGTCAAATACATTGTTGGAGTCACATGTAAGCCCGACCAGGTGAAGGTGGTAAATTTCATTCCCTGAAGGACATTACCGTGCTTAATAGAATTTTCTGACAATTGACAATAGTTTCATGGCTTCTTTTGATTTTATTGAATTATTTGCGGTGGTGGGATTTGATTCCGGGGAGGGGATCAGCTCCTGGGTCCCTCGACTAATAAACTGGAAATAATACCACAAAGACATCACCTTCCCAACGTCCCCAACCATCGCCACTGGCAATAACGATGTTGCTGTTCGTGTGGCTGTGATTGAAGCACAGTTTTTCTCGAGGCTAAGAATGATTTTTCAAAACATACCATCCTTCTATAATGTTGTACTTATTAGAAGATTAGAGGATCAGAAGAGTCCTTGACAAAAATGAGCTGGGTGTCTTTGATCATTAGTCACTAACAGAATTCATACCAGAGAGCAAGTAATCAACATAGTAAATTGTATACTGTCCTTCATTGCAAAATGATTCAAGTATAGGAGAGAAAGCACTTTCCTGTCGTCGATAAGTGTTGTTCAGAAAGTATTTGGGGAACTGTGTGCAGATTATCTCTCTTTTAGAAAGAATGATCATCTTGCCACAGAGAGACAGTGTAAAGGTGTTTCACCGGACTAATCTGTGTGGTGATGGTATCATGAGGAGACTGTGAAGGAATTAATCTGTATCACTGCAAAACAAAAAGGAGATTGTGTTAAAACTTGAGTGTTGTGGGTCAACACTCATTATTTTCAAATCAGAACATTGATCTCGTTATCTAAAACATGTGTTTTTCCGCGATACATGTTTTCACATTTGGGAAATATATAGAAAGGAAAGGATTAGAAGGATATGGGAAAAAATGTAGGGAAATGTGATTAGCATGGATGGACATTTTGGCCTGCATGGAACAGTTTGGGCTGAAATACTGTCTCCGTTTTGTCGGACTCTATGAGTCTATGATACTATGCTTACCTGAGTGGGACCTCATGTTCGTTAAGCGAGAACGCCAGGTTCTGAATTAACTCCCACCGCCTCAATGTGCAGCTGGTGTGTAATCCTGTCCTGAACGTCATGTAAGCATCCACACTCTGATAGAGTTCGCCATTTCCACTAGCTTCTGACCTCCATACAGAACACTGGCCTGTCTTCTCGGAGATGAGAGATTACTCCTTGAGACTTGGCACAAACCATCCGCTGTCCCTCCTCACTATTAGCAAACCATGGAATTGTGAACGTAACACGTGTGTGCCATTAGTAATGGAGCCAGGAGGAACACCATGGAGCATTCTGCCTGTGCAGTCTATGCTTCATTGATTTGTCATTTTGGAGTATCAATGATATCCTCCTTTGTGTTACAGTCTGGGAGGGAGCTTAATGGCCTCTTGTCTTCACACGTTCGTGTTTTGAGGCTCTGAATGTTCTCCTACTGGTCCCAGGAAAAGATTCATGGACATTATTGGGCGATCCTTGCTTCCCGCTTACCAGTGTGATGTACTAGGTAAAAACAATGACTGCAGATGCTGGAAATCAGATTCTGGATAAGTGGTGCTGGAAGAGCACAGCAGTTCAGGCAGCATCGAAGGTGCCCCGAAATCGATGTTCTTGATGAAGGGCTTTTGCCCGAACCGTCGATTTCGCTGCTCCTTGAATGCTGCCTGAACTGCTGTGCTCTTCTAGCACCACTAATCCAGTGTGATGTACTGACTAGACTCCTTATCTTCCTCTGTAATAGAAGACAGGCAGGAAGAACTCAGCAAGCCACACAACAGAGTTCTCCAATTTCAAGTAACCTTTCTAATCCACCACCTCCCTTCCCAGCCCCTCCCCCTCCCTTCCAGTGCTCTGATCAACCCTTTTCCAGCTAACGGCCAGTTTCAGTCCTCCAATTGTCAACAGAGTGGTACCCCTTTACCTGTGTTCACCTATCTCTACCTCACCACCCTGCCTCCTAATTTCTCGCCCCGTCCCTTTACATTTAACTTGCTTACTGTACCCGCAGTCCTGAAGAAGGGTTATACCCAAGGCGTTGTCTTCTCCGCCTACTGATGCTGTCTGGCTTGTTGTAATGTTCAGCCTCCTGCATATCTACTTTGGATTCCAACATTCACGAATTTTTTTTCAAAATCTCTTCCTGTGTAGGACGCCTGAGAAAGCGAATGGGCTGTGTTTTTTCTTATCCAATAGTTTTGATGGGTTGAATGGCTTTCTCACATTCGAATAAAACCAGCTTGAGATGCTGCATGAGCTTCTTCTTTTTTTTAACCATGGCAAGTTGCAGGGTCTGATCGCACAGTTACATGATTGTTGCCGACACTTTAACAGCTCAAGTTTGAATGATGTCTGTTATTGATACTTTAGCACCTGAGGAGGAGAGGCAATTTTCCGTACATTGTGTGATCTTCATTGAACATCTTCACTTCTGATCGTATGGTAGAGGGAAAGACATTGATGAATCAGCTGAAGTTGCTGTGCCGAGAAAGTTTCCCTAAGGATCGCCGACAGAGATATCCAGGGACTGAGAGGATTGATCTCCACCAGCCACCTTGTGTTTTGAATGACCCAAACAGTGGGGATTTCAATTTGGTTCAGGCTCGTTAACACCTTGTTCAGTCAAATCCTGCCGTGATGTCAGGGCCAATCACTCTGACGTTGTGTTCATATCTTTTGTTCATGTCAATATACCAATGTATATATGTGTGAAGTGTTTCCTTCTCTCAGAGTGTAGTGACTGTTGGGGACTGTCTATTCCAGAGAGATGTTCACTGAAATGTTTTGGGACGGCGAGTGGTATTAATGGATTTTGACACGTCTAGGAGTTGAGGTCAACAAAGAATTTGGAATGAAAGAGAAATTGCGGCCATTGACATATCAGCCCTGACCTTACTGAAGGGAAGGGCAGGCTTGAGGGACTATATAGCATGGTGTTATTCCAGTGTACCCCATAGTCCAGTCACCTTGTGGCCTCTTCCATTTCCTGTATTACTGACTTGAAGTAGTTGAATAGACTGAGACTGTTGCTGCATGATCTAAACTGGGTCTCGTTCTATCGACTTGAGGAGCTAATTAGTCTCCTCCTGTTGCTGTATATCTGGCTGCATGGGCTGAAAAGGTTCATCCTCTTCTGGTGTAACTGAAATCCATATAGTACAGATCTATCACCATTGGAGAAAGTGAGCACTGCAGTTGCTCGAGGTCACAGTCGAAAGGTGTGTCACTGGAAAAGCACGCAGGCCAGGCAGCATCCGAGAACCAGGAGATTCGATCATTTGGACGTTCCTGATGATAGGCTTATGCCCAAAACGTCGATTTTTCCAGCACCATACGTTTCGACGTCCATTGGCCCGCCCGAGTCAAACTTCCTGGTCACGTCATCAAAGAACTTTAACAAATTTGTCAAGCGTGAACTTCCACTCATGCTTACTATTCCTCATCAAACCCTGTTTTCCAAATGCATGTTCGTCTTATCCCTCAGAATCTTCTCAAGTAACTTACCTTCCATAGATGTTAAGCTTACTGGTCGATAATTCCCTGGCTTTTCTTTTCATTCCTTCTTGAATAATGGTACAACATTTTGAATCCCCCGGTCTTCCGGGATCTCACCTTTGGTAAATGGTGACCAATATTATCAGCCTGGATCACCGCAAATTATTCTCTCGCCCATTGTAGTGTTCTTGGATATATCTGGTAAAGACCATGAGATTTATCCAACTGAAAACATTCCAGTACATCCAATACCCCCTCTACTGTGATATGGACTTTCCCGAAGATATCACCAATAATATCCCCAATTTCCCAAGTATTAATGTCTTTCTCCACGGTAAACAAAGCGGTGAAATATTTGTTGAGGACATTGCCCATCTCTTATGGTCACACACATACATGTCCACTTTCATCTTTGAGTGATCCTATTCTCTTTGTAATTAATTATTTTCCTTTAATATACTTAAAGTACCTCTTTGAATTCACCCTGATCTTCTCAGCCAAGGCTATCTCATAGCCGTGTATCACTGTCCTGATTTCCTCCTTCAGTAAAGGTCTCTATCCATTATATACCTCCAGGAATTCCCTTGATCCCACCTGCCTGGACTTGAGGTACACCTACACAGTTTGTTCAGGTCAAAGACTGAATATCTCTTGTCATCCAGGGTTCCCAATTCCTGCCAACCTTCCTTTCACCCTGACAGGAACATATAATGTAGATCTTGAACTCTAACTGTCTCACTTTTAAAGGCCTCCTATTTGTCAGCGTTTCCTTTGCCTGCAAGTAAACTACCCCAATGTACCCTTCAAGCTTCTGCATAAAACAACAGCAAGTTTAAAAGGGAGAAGAATAGACAAAGAAAGCACATGGTGAGGTGAGTGCAAGTGGGAGTGAGAGAGAGAGAGAGAGATAAACTATCCACTGCCTTTGCTGTTTGAACTCATGTATCTCTGGACATCGAAGTGCATCTAGGAAAATTAACAAACAGTGAAATTAACAACTGATCTTTTGAGGAACTGTTGGGCGAATTTCACAGCACAGAATCAGATAAATTAATCTGGACTACAGAGAATCTGCAACAGTGAGGACAGTGGGTTCTTGCTTGATGATAGGTTTTTGGAGATATGTCTCTTGATTAATCTTTAACATGTAAGACATAACTATTCACTTAACCTGGGGCAGTGTTTGTAGAGGAATAAGAAAGCGTTATTTTCTGTGCCTGTACATTGTGAAGGAGTAAAAATAGCCTTTAATAGAGTGAGATGTACTTCTTGACAGATGTGGGAGGTTAAAGAGAGTTTAAAGGTTACTGCGGATTATATCTGCCATAAATGCTGTTGGTTGCTAAACTTATGAGATCGAATGGATCGGTTGAAGAGACAGTTGGAAGCAATGAGGAATTTGCAATAGCAACAGTATGTGATGCATGACAATTATCGGAAGGAGGAAAGTCTCAGATAGAGTCACATAGATTGGTTAGTTCCAGGAAAGGTAAGAGAGGTAGGCAGCTGATGCAGGAATCTCTTGTGGATATACCCACTTCAAACAGGTATGCTGCATTAGAAAATGTAGAGGGTGATGGAATCTCAGGAGAAAGTAGCACGAACAGCCAAGTTTCTGGTATTGGGACTGGCTCCAATGCAACGAGGGGTACGTCGGTTTCCAAGAGATCAATTGTATTAGGGGATTATCTAGTCCGAGGTGCAGATGGAGGTTTCTGTGGCCAGCAGCGAAAAAGCAGAATGGAGTGTTGCTACCCTGGTGACAGGATCAAGGATTTCTCAGAGAGGGAGCAGAATGTTCTCAAGGGAGAGAATGGCCAGCAGGAGGTCATTGTCCACATTGGAACCAACGAAGGGAGGGGAAATGTTGAATTTCTGCAGGGAGATTACAGAGAGTTAGGCAAAATTTTAAAAAGCAGGTCCTCACGAGTAGTAATATCGTGACTGTTCCTGGTGCTACGAGCTCGTTAGGGCAGAAATGGGAGGATAGAGCAGATGAATGCATGGTTGAGGAGCTGGTGAATGGGAGAAGGATTTACATTTTTGAATCATTGGAATCTCTTTTGGGGTAGAAGTCACTAATATGATGACAGGGAAGTTTACGGGAGAGGCTGGAAGGATTTAAACTAGTGACGTGGGAGGTGGGATTGGGACCAAGGGGCATAATGATAAAAGAGATCAATGTGAGACTGGCACAGTTGAAACACAAATAAGTCAAAGGGTTAGTGCAGTTAGGGACAAGATAGGATGAGTAAATTAACCTGCATTTATTTCAAAGCAATGGGCCGAACAGGAAAGTCAGATGAACTCAGGGCATGGTTAGAAACATGGGACTTGGATGTCATAGCAATTGCAGAAGCATGGCTCAGGGATGGGCAGGACTGGCACTTTAATGTTCCAGAATACATGTGCTACAGGAAGGATAGAAAGGGAGGCAAGAGAGAAGGGGGAGTGGCGTTTTTGATAAAGGACAGCATTTCATCTTAGGTGCATATTCATCGAAATACTGGAAGTTATTTGGGTGTAACTGAGAAAAAAGAAAAGGATGATCACCTGATTCGGATTGTATTATCGACCCCGAACAGTCAGAGGGAAAGTGAGAAACAAACTTATGAGGAGATCTCAGCTCTCTATAAGAATAATAGGGTGGTTATGGTAGGGGATTTTAACTTATCAAAAATAGACTGGGACTGCCACATTGTTAACCGTTCAGATGGAGTGGAATTTTTTAAGTGTGTAAAAGAACATTTTCTGATTCAGTATGTGGATGTACCTTCTAGAGAAGGTACAAACCACGACCTACTCCTGGGAAATAAGGCAGGGCAGGTGACTGAGGTGTCAGTGAGCGAGCACCTTGGGGCCAGCGACCATAATTCTATTAGATTTAAAATAGTGATGGAACAGGGCAGACCAGATCTAAAAGTTGAATTTCTAAATTGGAGAAAGGCCAATTTAGACGGTATTAGGCAAGAAGTTTCGAAAGCTGATTGGGGGCAGATGTTTGCAGGTAAAGGGATGGCTGGAAAATGGGAAGCCTTCAGAAATTAGACAACGAGAATACAGAGAAAGTGTATTCCTGTTACGGTGAGAGGAAAGGCAGGTAGGTATAGAGAATGCTGGATAACTGAAGAAACTGAGGGTTTGGTGAAGAAAAAGGTGGAAGCATATTAAGATATAGAAAGGATAGACCGAGTGAATCCTTAGAAGAGTATAAAGGAAGTAGGAGTATACTTAACAGGGAAAGCAGGAGGGCAAAAAGGGGACATGAGATAATTTGGCAAATAGATTTAAGGAGAATCCAAAGAGGTTTGTTTTTACGAATACATTAAGGACAGAAGGGTAACTAGGTAGAGAATAGGGCCCCTCAAAGACCAGCAAGGCGCCCTTTGTGTGGAGCCGCAGAAAATGGGGGACATACTAAATGAGTATTTTGCACAGAACATAGAACAATACAGCGCAGAACAGACTCTTTGGCCCTCGATGTTGAGACAAACTGTGAACTATTCTCAACCTGTCCTCCTACACTATTCCAAAATCATCCGTGTGCTATTTTGCTTCAGTAGTTTTGTGCCTTCATCAATCTCATTCGTTACTTCTTCAATAAACTAAATCAAATTAGTGAGACAAGATTTCCCACACGCAAAATCATGTTCACTATCGCTAATCCGAATTTACCTTTCCAAACACAAGTAAATACTGTCCCTCAAAATCCCCTCCAACAACCTACCACCAATGACATCAGGCCCACTAGCCTATAGTTTCCTCACCTTTCCTTACCAACTGTTCATAAACAATGGCGCTACCGTACCTGTGCCTGTCCATGATAAAAATATCTCAGCCAGATATCAAACAAAACCTTCCCTTGCTTCCCATCAGATTCTGTGGTACACATGATCAGGTCATAGAACACAGAACAGTGCAGCACGGTACAGGCCCTTGAGCTGTTGATGTTGTGCCGGCAGTTTCTCCTATTCTAAGATCAGACTAACCTATGTGCCCTTCATTGTACTAACTTCCAAGTGCCTATCCAAGAGTGACTTATAAGGTCAGAGAGAGTTATGCACCTTAACGCATTTTAAGATGGCCAGCTCCTCATTTTTTTAATATGGACATTTTTCAAGACATCATCATTCATTTCCCCAAATTCTCTACCTTCCATATCCTACTCCACAGTAAATTCTGAATGCAAAAAAAAATATTTAGTATCTCACCAATCTCCTGTAGTTCCACACAAAGGTCACTTTGCTGATCTTTAAAGGGCCCTGTCCTCTCCATCATTACTCTTTTGACCTGAATGTATTTGTGGAATCTGCTGGATTGTCCCTTACCTTATTTTCGAAAGATATTTTATGCCCCAAGTTTACCCTCCTGATTTCCCTCTTGAGTATAAGCCTACAGCCCTAGTATTCCTCGATGGATTCACTCGATCCCTGTTGTCTATACCTATAACATGCTACGGTCCTTTTCTTGAACAGAACCTCAATTCCGCTCGCCATCCAGCATTCCCGATAACTACTAGCCTTGTATTGCTCATGAACTAGAACACACTCTCTCTGGACTCTGTAATCTCATTTGTGAAGGTCTCCCACCTTCCTGCCACGAGCTTCTCCCAAGCAGCTTTTAAAATTGCCAATATAAAATGTTCAAAATTGGTCTGATTCAGTTTAGAACTTTACCATTTATGTCCTGAATGTTCTTTTCCATAAGTACTTTAAAACTGGTAGTTACTGAATAGCAGGCTCAAGAAGCAGAATATCCTCCCCTGTCCCTCTGGAGCAGACTCAATAGGCTGAAGGTCTCCTCCTGTCCCTCTGCGACAGATCCGAGAGGCTGAATGTCCTCCTCCTGTTCCTCTGTAACAGGGTCAACAGGCTGAATGGTATCCTCCTGTCCCTCTGTAACAGACACATGGGGACAGAATTAACTTCCCCTGTTCCTGAGCAGCAGTATCAATGCTCTGCATGATGTCACAAGGAGCAGCACTGCACAACGCCAATGGGCAATAAATATTGTATACTGGTTTATTGTTTCTGAAAGTGTCCCCACTAATCACCGTATGCAGCTGGTCTGATTATTTATCGCGATCTCCCTTTATAAACAGTATGTAATATAAACAGTCCTGCAGTGTTCTTGCACTACTCCCACATACAAGGAAGATAGAATAAGAATATTGAAAGATTTATGGTCCATCTCAAAGCAACGTCCATCCATTCCACCCAGACTGAGAAAATGTTCTCTTTTATTGGGATAGGAAAAGTGAAGTATGGAAGGTTTCAACTGTTTGCTCAGTGACTGTGATTACTGCCAGTCTCCATGGATTTTAAATACCCAGTGGAGGGGTATTCTGTTTTAATAATAAATGGATTCCGTTAAATGTGCTATTCCACAGTATGAGTGGATGCACCACCAACAGCATTAACAGAGATCAGCAGCTCAAGAGAGGCAGTGTGGAGAGATCAGAATCGGAGCACAAGTGTCTGGAATGTTCCAACAATGAATCAGAATCTCAGAACATTAGGCTGGAATGTCTCAAGAATTGACAAAAGGTTTTATTTGGAAGTTTGACTTCTTTCTACATGTTCGAAGCCCATCATCATGGCGAATCGAATATGCACTTTACATAATTCGATATTTTTATTATCCAATCCTGGCTTTCGTTGGTTTCCCTGGTAAATCTCAATGTTCAGTCATTAATTTTATAAATCATGATTGACTGTAAAACTGTCCTTTCATTTTCTCTACTATCATTGTCGCTGTTATTGTTCCTGCTGAGTCTCTATATCCCGATATTCACTTTACAGACCATTACTAACTGCAGCAATGAACTTGTTAATTCACTCTCTCCCACCTTGCTTCTGGCAGTGTTACTCAGGGGTCTCTATGTTGACCGGTTCAGTTTCAATTGTGAAACATGATTCGCTGGATCACTGCCCTTGCTGTTTAAATATTGAAAGCATTGAGGTCACTATATTCTGTTCTGGTTACAGACTGCATTTCCTTCCTCTGACTACATCTCATCCCCGGTCAATACTGAGGCTGAAATAGACAGATGACAACAGTGGTGATCCCTTTGGCCATGAGACAATTCCTGACACCATATCCTGACCATTCCTAATTGTAACTATTGATAACTCCACCATATACTTCATTGACTCATGACTTTTGCTATTTGAACCATGAACTGTGAAATGCATTCTTAAAGATGGCATTCGTCTGTTGCTGACGCTCGTAGCTTTAATCCTGCAGAAACAAATCTGAGTTAATATTCCATAGCTTGTAACTGAAATCACACAAAAATGGCTGGGCTGGTCAGATAGCCTGTTTTACTGAGCAATTTACGGGCACAATCTGCACTGCTCTCTATGCCGGACAGATCGTCTGGTTTACTGAGCGCAACAGTGGCATAGCCTGCACAACTCCCCATGCTTGGCAGATAGTCCGGTTTACTGAGCGGTACACTGGCACAGTCTGCAAAGCTCTCCACGCTAGGCAGATTTTCTGGTTTGCTGAGCAATACACTGGCATAGTCTGCCAGCTCCCCGTGCTGTGCACATAGTCCAACTTACTGAGCAATTCACTGGCAAAATCTGCACAGCTCTCCTCGCTGGACTGTCGTCTTGTCCCAATTTATGGTGCCTGGGTTTGTTCTGTGATGCAGATTGTGAATTTGAAGCAACTAATTATGTCACCTTATCTGGTAGTGTCTTTATTCATTCTTGTGATTGGACCCTCCAAGGTCTCACTCATCCAGTTAGTCCCACTGACCTATCTTTTTCCCCATATTTCACCAATGTCGCCTATTTCTGTATTAATTATTTGTTTCTAACTTTAATGTGAATTTTTCTGCCCATCCGTATCTTTCCCTGGCCTTGGGTTTTGCCTCCCATGTGTATTGAGTGCTGACATTGTGAAACTCAGAAACAATTAGTGTGTGAAGGCTGTTGTTCACTTCCCCATATGTCCCATGTTCCATGTTATATATGCAATCCTGCAGTGCTCTTGCACTACTCTCACAGACGTGGAAGAAAGAAAAAAGGTTGGCAGTTCAGTGATCCATTTTGGACAGGAGGGATTCAGCAGCTTTGACTCACGTCTTTGAAATTTAGTCTGTGCCCATCCACTGAACGCTTGTGTTTGTCCCTCGCAGCCGATCGTGTGGTCAGTAACACGAAGAAGTTTCTCGAGTATTATTATAAAGGAGCAGGCACCGAACTTGCGTCGGAGGCTGAGGTGTGACCTTATAGAGATTTGCAAAATTATGAGGGGCATGGATAGAGTAACTAGACAAAGCATTTTCCCTGGGGTCGGGGAGTCCAGATCTAGAAGGCATAGGTTTAGAGTGAGAGGGAAAAGATATAAAAGACCTATGGGGCAACTTTTTCACACAGTATAGGACGTGTATGGAAGGGGGTGCCGGAGGAAGTGGTGGATGCTGGTACAATTGCAAAATTTACGAGATATTTGGATTGCTATACGAATAGGAAGGTTTTTGGAGGTATATTGGTCGGGTGCTGCAGGTGGGAATAGATTGGGTTGGGCTATCTGGTCAGCGTGGATAGGTTGGACAGATAGTTCTGTTTCCATGGTGTACATCTCAATGATTCTATGAAGGTCTTCCGACTGACTCCTGTTATTCAAACTTGAGTGGAGGTGTTGAGGATGGCTTGCTGGAGGTTGTGCTCTGAGCTGCCCCAGACATTCAAGGAGATTTAATGATTTAGTGACCCAACTCTGGATGGAGCATGGGGACTGTAGTTACAGTATCTGTGTCTGTAACATCAACAACAAATGGAGCAGAGGTTGCAGAGTGTGGAAGCTCTGAAACCAGGGCGTGAGTCTATGTTGGGAAAGGGATCTGGTAAACCTGTCTGTGTCTTAACGAGGACACACACACCTGCCACCCTTGCACGTACATGTATACACACAGATACGGTCTTTCTGTTTTTCACACACACACACACAAACACACGCTCATTCTCTCTCTCTCTCTCACACACACACACAGACGCATACACGATCTCTCTCTTTCATACTCCCCCCACCCCCACGCACACGCACTCCGCATTTCTCACATGCACACACATATAAATTTGTGGGGTGAATTTGAATTTGCAGATTTGTACTTGCAAATGCATTCTATTTAGTTTAAATTTGCACTTTGTAGGCAGTCAGTCAATGTGGCATTTTATAAATCTCTGCCTTGGAAATAAAACTCGTCTGATTCCAGAGGACAACACAGACAGACTCCAAACAAGTCCTTCCCTGGTTTTTTTCCGGGGAGGTCACATCTTCGCAAACATAATAGATTTTATTGTGGAAGTGAAAATTGAAAGTGAGGAAATGGCTGTAGATGTTATGCAATGGACTTCGGTAAGGTATTTGATGAGGTAAGCTGATGGAGAAGGTGAAGTTGCAAGGGGTGCAGGGTCTACCCTGCTTAAATGGATAGAGAATAGGCTGGGAAGCAGCAGACAGAGAGTAGCAGTGGAAGGGAGCTTCTCAAAATGAAGAACTGTTCTGGGTGGTGCTTCACGGGGTTTAGTGCTGGGACCGCTATTGTTTATGATACACATAAATGAACTAAAGGAAGTTAAAGATGGTCTGATTAATAAGTTTGCAGATGGCACTACCATTGGTGGAGTAGCAGAAAGTGAAAGGGACTGTCAGAGAATGCAGCAGAAAATAGATGATTGGAGAGTGGTGCAGAGAAATGGCAAATAGAGTTCAATCTGGACAAATGCGAGATGATGCATTTTGGAAGATCCAATTCAAGAATGAACGATAGAGTAAATGGAAAAAAGCACTGGGCAAAATTGACGTACAGAGAGATCTGGGTGTTCAGATCCATTGTTCCTTAGAGGAGCAGGTCGATAGGGTGGTCAAGAAGGCGTATAACATACTTTGCTTCCTTCATTCCACCATTTTAAGAAGGGCAGAAAAGAGAAAATGGCGAAGTACAGACCAGTTAACTTGTCCTTCACAGGACGGAATGTGTTGGATTCTATTGTGTACAAGACATGACAAGTCATGTCACAATTTTGTACGGCTTTGGTTCGACAACATTTCAAATAGTTCATACAGTTTTGATCGAAACATAATCAAAAGGATGTGGATGCGTTCGAGAGTTTGCAGAGGAGTTTTATCAGAATGTTTCGTGGCTTTGAACGCAACTGGCTATGAAGAGATGTTTGGTAGATTAGGATTATTTTCATTAGACTGACGGAAGATTGGGGGACCGGATTGATTTCTACAAAATCATATAAGGTATAGACAGTGTGGATAGCAAGACTCTTATTCCCAGACTGGGGTACTCAATTTCTAGTGGTCAGGAATTCAAAATGTGAGGGAAAAGGGTTTGGTGAGATATGTTCAGAAAGTTCTTTACACAGAACCTGACAGATGCCTGAAATGCAATGCCAGCAGAGGTGGTAGACGTGGTCACGATAGCGACATTTAATATGTATCTAGACAAATACATTCATGGATAGGGAGCAGATGGATACAGATCCTTCAAAATAGGTGACAGGTTTAGACAGAGGATCTGGATCGGTGCAGGCTTGGAAGGCCTGAAGGGCTCTTCCGGTGCTGGATGTTTTTATGTTCTTGGTAAATGCTGGCGCAAAGTGTCTGTCCACATTTGAAAGGAAAATGAAAACAAGGCCAGGATAATTTATTGCAGAGAACAGAAAATTGATAGGGAGACGAAACTGTTATATTATGTCTGCCTTCACGGACGAAGATCCAGAACATATCCCAGAAATACCATAAAACATTTTTAACTAAACACTGAAATCGTTCATACTAGTGACGTGATTGTATATGACAACATACCTGGATTGAGGATTGATAAGTCTGACAGACCAGGTGTACTTCATACTGGAATTTCAGAGAAAGCAGCAATACACAGATGGACTGTGTTGTGGATGACTGTATTTATCCGTATTCAATTTGTAAGGATATAAATGCATTCCAACGATTTAAGAAGGGAAGAAGAAGGAGAGTGGAAAACTACACACCAGTTTACTTGTCATCGCAGGAAGTAATCTTTTGCAATCTACCATAACGAATGTGACATTGGACACTGAGGAAGTAATAGCAAACTTCAAGAGAAAGTTTCTGCATTTATGCAAGGGAAGTTATAAGTTAGAAACCTTTTGTTTGAAGAGAAATCTTGCAGACCTAATCATAGAGAAACAATGGATGTGATATAGTCAGATATTCAGGAGGAATTTTAATCAGCACATATAGTAAGTTATTAGAAACATTAAAGCAAAGGGTATTGGGAGACATATATATGAACTGGGAAGGTAAAAGTTAAGTTTGCCTTCATTTAAAGGGAATCCGAATCCAGACGATGAAGGGTCAACTAGAGTCAAAGCGTTAACTTGCTCTCTCTTTACAGATGCTATCTGACTCATGGTGATGTCTATCATGTTTTAGTTTCAGTACATCTTCCAGCTTCTGCAGTAATTTGTTCAGACGAGCAGGAAACACATTCTGCACTAGTTACACAGAGTGCTGGTGAGTCTGTACCTGGATCATTGTGTACAATTTTGATGTCTTGATTTAAATAAAATATACTGACCCCATATACTGAATGGACATTGTACAGATTAATCCCTCAGGTAGCAAGGTATTCTGCTGGCGAAACCTGGCCTGAGATGAAGGTGGGAATCTGTTTGTGAAGCTCGTGAACATTGATAGATTGAAATATGAGAGCTTCATGTCTGTTTTACTTGGGAGAAGGTGGATGCAGGGACAGAATTCGAGAAGATTGACTTAGAAGGTCTTGAGCAGAATTATGTAAGATGTGTACAGGGATTGATAGTTTTGGCTGATATAACATATTCACATCCCTTTGTCCAGCTCAGTTACATCTCAGGCTGCTGCTGGAGACAAGGGATGAAAGGCGCTGATGAAAATGTATAAATACAGTCTGGTCACAGAAAGGTACCAAGGACTGGAGAACACCCTTTATGGGAAGGGCTGGAGAGATTTACCAAGGAACTACAGACCAGTGAGTATCAGATCAGTGTTCGAGAAACTACTACTGAAATTAGGTGGTTGTCGAAGACTGTTTGTGTGTCAGTGCTGTGTCCCGTATTATTTGTGGCATTCATAAATGGTATAGATGTGAATGTGAAGGGGCATGGGGTGAGTGTAATAATTAGATTTGTGTCTGACACATAGACTAGTCGGGTGGTTAGCAGCGGGGAGAAAGGTCTTACGTTACAGGAAGATACAGATGGAATGGTCAGATGGGCAGAACAATTACAGATGGAATAGATCTCTGATAAATATGAGGTGATGCACTTTGGAAGAAGGAGCCAGATAGGGGAGGACTCAATAAATGGCAGAAGACTCGCAAGTTCAGAGGGTGCTTCTCCACACATTCCTGAATGTGATAGGGCTGAGTAATATATTGCTTAAGAAGTAATTGGAGACATCAGGCATAGCCTTTACTAATTGAGGCATAGATTTCAAGAGTTATGTAGCACTTTGGCTAGGCCAAGATTGAAAACTGTGTGCAGTTCAGGGATCCACATTACAGGAAAAATGAGATTTCACTGAGAGTGGCACAGAGGAGATTCACCAGGACGTTCCCTGGAATGGAGCATATCAGCTATGGAGAGAGGCTGGATAAGCTCGGGTTGGTTACTTTGGAGCAGATAAGATTGAGGGGAATATGATTCAGAAGGGTAAGTTGACGAAGGACGTGGACAGGGTGGATAGACAGCAGTGGTTCCTTTAAGTCAGAAGGTGAAGAACAAAGGAGAACGCTTTAAAAGTGAAGGGTTTGAGGTTTAGAGAGTATTTCAGAATGGGTGTTTTCACCCAGAGGATGTTGGTATCTCGAATGCATTTTGTGAGAGGGAAGTTTTTGTGGGTCATCGCACAGCCATTAAACGATACGTGGACAAGCACTTTAAATGTCGGTACACTCATGTCTATGGGCCTGATATACGAAAGTGGGACTAATGTAGATTGTACTGTATTTCTGACTGTACAGAGATTGCTTCTGTGATTGTATCCTGTGGAAGGTCAATCACTGAGCAGCTTTAGACAGAAAATGATGGGTTCATAAAGCGTACACTAACAAGAGTGAAATGCAGAAGAATCTCAACATACAGTATAACAAGTTGAAACGTTAGGGAAGATCATTGTATCATCCGTACAGGCGAAACCAGAGAACAGGAAAATTGCAGGATAATGAAGCAACCACTTTTGTTCTGCATTCACAAAAGAAAACATTTCAAAAAGTAAACTCCCAGCACTTCTCAGTCTACTGAGAAAAAGTAAATAGAATCAAATCTGTACATAAACAGTTTTGGAGAAATTATTTTGACTGAAATCAGATAAATCCCCACGACGTGTTAATCCTCTCGTTGAATACTAAAGGAAGCTGCCAAGGTAATAATGAATACTCTGTTTATCTTGTTCCAAATGTTTGATGATTCTGGAACCGAATTCATAGATTTGACAGCAGCAAATGTAACCCCAGTATTTCTAAAGGAGGCAGGGACTCACAGTCTGCTTAGCAACAAAAAATATCAGGACAATCCAAAAGTCTATTTGAAAGGACGCATTTTCGGGGAACTTTGAAAATTACATTAATGATGAAATAATGAACATAGATAAAGTCAGTGTCGATTTCTTAAATTCTCAATTGTATTTGAGAAACTTACTGGGAAATAAATTATCGCGAGCAATGCGTGCAGTGAATTTACTGCACAAATCAGTTGAGGGAATAATCTGACTTAATTTCACTTTCCCCAGTGAGGAGATTAATTGTGTACACAGTACTCCAGATGTGATCTCAATGAGATCCTGTACATCAGCACCAACACTTCACCAGCCTGCTGTAAGGTTACCATCCAGGTTAGAGAAGTCTCAGCTGTTTGGGGGAATACACAGCATTGTTGAAAGATCATTGTCCTCCTTCACTCCACCAGCATAACAAGAGAGCTGGTGAAAATGTCATAATGACAGTTGAGAGAAATGGGTAAGATGTGGTGAGATGGCATCAATGTTGAGATATGCCTTACCAAACATCTCGCCTGAATCTGCCATTAATCTCCCCAGAGCCCATGTGACTCAGATTCAACAGAATCTGGTATGGTGGAGCTCAGAAACATCAAGTAGAAGCAAACATTGATGGGAGTTATATCTCAAGGACAAAATTGTGATACAAATGCTGTTTATATTACAAAACAGGAAATTACGTATCCATGTTTTGTGGGTACTACAATAAAAATGGACACCTTCAAGTTATATCTGAACAGTGTAAACCCAAGTGAATTTTAATACTGTGGAAATGGACTTCATGAGGGTGTGTGAGATGGGTTGCTTTAACAGTATGTTGAGCACTGAGCTAGAGTTCAGACTGTTTTGAAATTGGTGTTGTGTGATCAGAAGGTGGTACTCATTGTAGAGAACAGAAAAAAATGACAGGGAAACTAACTAGTTACTTAGTGTCTGTCTTCATGGAGGAAATACCAAGTGATCATGGGACTTGTGTAACTAAACGCTAAAATCATCCATATCAGTGATGAGGTAGCATTTGAAAACATATGTTGATTGAGGATTGATAGGTCTGACAGACCAGATCTAATTCATACTGAAATTTCAGAGAAAGCAGCAGTGCACAGATTGATTGTATTGAGGATCATTGTATTTTCTCATGTCAAATTTAGAAGATTATGAATGCATTCCAGGGATTTAAGAAGGGAAGAGGAGGGAGAGTGGAGACCTACAGACCGGCTAACCTCTTATCCACAGTAGGGAATCTGTTGAAATCTATTATAAAAAATCTGATATTGGATACTTAGAGAACAACAGCAAACGTCAAGAGAATGATTCTATATTTCTGAAAGGGTAGTCAAAATTTGCGAACTTTTTGCTTGAAGATAACCCTTGTGAATGTAAACAATGGAAAACCAGTGAATATGGGATAGTTGGACACTCAGGAGAATTTTCAAGATCTCATGCAGTAAGTTAACAGAGAGAAAAAAAAAACAAAGTATACTGGGAGAAACATACGCAAATTGAGCAAGGTAAAATTTAGATTTGATTTTGTTTAAAGAGAATCAGTATATAGGCGGTGTAGAGCTCCATGCTCTCTCTCCACGGATGCTGTCTGACTTACTGTGATATCTACCACGTGTTGGTTTCGGTACAGATTAAAGCTTCTACAGTATTTTATTCCGACTCGAAGTAAAGACATTCTGCACGAGTTATACAGTGTTGGCGAGACTGTATCTGGAGTATTGTATACAGATCTGATGTCCTGATTTAATTAAAATTTCTGACAGGACAGAGTCTATGCTCCTGTGATTGCATGGTGTGAACATGAATTGATGGGTTTCTGAAGAAATTCACAAGAGTTATAAGAGTGAACTGTCAAATGAAAAGGTAAGAGAAGACAAGTGCAGCTTTGTTACAGTCTGAACCCAGAGAATACAGCATTACTGCAGGGAAGTGACAGAACTATGAAGCAAATACATTAGTTCTGTCTTCACAGAAGAAAAGAAAACAAACAAGTCATATCTTCCCAGCAAGACTGGGAAGCCTTAGTCTCGAGAGATAAAGAATGAGATTAGTAAATAAATGCATTGGGATAAATTATTGGGACTTAAAGTATGGTTGAACTCAGCATACAGATGGAAGGTAAGAGGATAAAATCTAATACCAGAGTACTGTGCTTAAACAAAGGAGACTACAATAGGATGAGGGAGGAGTTGGCTAAAGTTGGCTGGAAGCAAAGACTTTAAGGTGGAACCGTTGATGAACACTGGCTGGCTTTCAATGCAATTTTTCCAATTGCTCAGCAACAGTATATAACAGGGAAATGGAAGGACTGTAGAAAAAGGGTAATTTGTCGTGGATGGCTCAGGAAATAAGGGAAGCTATCGAATTAAAATAACTGGCATAAATAATGACAAAGACAACTGGGAAACTAAAAGATTTGGAAAAATATAAACGTCAAAAGAAAGCAACAAAACAACTAACAAAAACATAAGATAGATGATGAGAGTAAACTACCTCAGAATATAAAGACAGGTAGCAAAAGATTCCATAAATATATAAAACAAAAATAGTGGCTAAGGTAATCAATTGTCTTTTAGAGGGTGAGAAGTGGGATTCAGTAATGGGGTATGAGGAAAAGGCCGAGGATTCGAGCACATATTTTGTCGATCTTGTCTGTGAAATGCATTAGTAACATGCCAGTAATTGTCAAACCGATGAATGTAGGTGATGACCTGGAAACAATCACTCCCACGAAAGAGATAGTGTTGAGCAAACTAATGGAGCTAATGGAAGATAAGTCTCCTGGCTCTGATGGAATGCATCACACATTATTAAAGAGGTAGTGGGAGAGCTCGTAAATGCATTTGTCAAAATTTTTCTAAATTCACTGGACACTGGTGCAGTTCCAGCAGATTGGAAAACAGAAAGTCCGACACCACTGTTAAAAAAGAGATGCAGACAAAGGTGGGGAACTATAGACCATTGAGCCATTAAGTATAGTGGGGAAAATACTTCAATATGTAATCAAGGAATAAGTAGCAATGCATCTCGATAGGAATCGTCCCATTGGGCTGACACTGCATCAGTTCATGAAAGGCAGGTCATGCCTCACTAATTTACAGGAAATCTATGAAGACATTATGACCACGGAGACCCAGTAGATGCGGTGTATTGAGATTTACATGAAGAATTTGACACAGTGCCGCCAAAAAAGCTGCTGCATAAGGTAAAGATGTGTGGCATTACTGGTAATGCATTAACATGGATAGAGGATTGGTTAACTAACAAGAAGCAATGAGTGGGTATAAATGAGCGTTCTTTTCTGCTTTCTGATCATTGCCTAGTGGTGTGCCTCAGGGATCAGTGCTAGGACTGCAATTATTCACAACTTACATGGACGATTTGTAGTTGGACACCACGTGTAGTGTTTCAAAGATTGCAGATGATACTAAAATGAGTGTGAGAACGAAGTGCGCAGAGGCATGTTAAACTTTATGAAGGAACATAAATAGTTTCAGTGAGTGGACAAAGGTCTGGCAGATGGAGTACAACTGTAAAAAATGTGAAGTCATCCATTTTGGTAGGAATACCAGTGAAAAGGACTATTACTTGCATGCTAAAACAAATGCAGCATGTTTCTGTGCAGAGGGTCTTGGGTGTCCTTGTGCGTGAATCACAGAAGTTGGTCTGCAGGTGCAATAGGTAATTAACGAGGCAAATAGAATTGCTAAAGGGATTGAGTGTAAAAGCAGGAGGTTATGTTGCAGCTGTACAAGGTGCTGGTGAGACCACACCTGGAGTATTGTGTGTAGTTTTGGTCTCCTCACTTGAGAAATGATATGCTGGCACCGCGGTGGATGTAGAGGAGGTTCACTAGGTTGGTTCTAGAGTTGAAGGGGTTCGCTTATGAGGAGAGACTGAGTATATATATATATTGATTGGAATTATATATTGATTGGAATTTGAAGGAATGAGGGTGCATCTGATAGAAACATATATAATTATGAAGGAAATAGATCAATTAGAAATAGAGAGGATGTTTCCAGTAGTAGGTGAAACTAGGACAAGAGGGCAAAGTCTCAAAATTAGGTAGAGCAGATTTAGGGCTCAATTCAGAAGGAACATCTTAACCAAGAACATTGTGAATTGGTGGAATTCCCTGCTGAGTGAAATAGTTGAAGTTTTGTCATTGAATGTGTTTGAGGCTCAGATAGATATTTTTTGAGCAGTAAAGTAACTAATGGTTATGATGAGCGGACGGGCAAGTAGAGCTGAGGCCATGAAATGATCAGTCATGTTCTTATTAATTTTCCCAGTTCTTATGTAATGAGTCAACATAAAATGGGAATCATATTTGAGAAACTGACTGGTCTACACATACGGTGAAGCAATGGATGCAGTGCATTTGGATTTTCAGAAAGATTTTGGTAAAGACCCTGGCCTTGTGTGCAAACTCAAATGTTACAAGGTCGGGGCTAAAATATGAACATGGTTTTAGAATGGGAGAGCTGACACGAAACAGTGAACAGGAATGGAACATTCTGCTTTGAAGTGCAAGGATCTTTGGGTGTCACAGGGATCGGTGTTTTGGCCCCAGCTATTCATTTGGCCCCAATACATCACAAACATTTGGTTGAGAGAATTAAATGCAGTATATCACAGTCTGTTGACATCACTAAATGATGTCGGATTGTGAGTGGGCGAGAAGTATATTTTTTAAAAAGTGATTGAGACAAGTAGAGTGAATGGGCAGATGAAGAGCAATGTTTACTTTGTGACGGTGTTTACTTTGGTGGAAACAATAGAACAGCAACCTACCTTTGACAATGGATTGGGCGAAACATTTTGATCTTTAATGGGATTTATGCCATTTTTTTTTGTTTCTTCAGCGCAGACCTCCCTCTGCAAGGCAGTGAGTTCTGAAGCCAGAAGTCAATAATGGGAATGATGTTGGCACACTAACCAGTGTACACAGACCCACCAAGTGGGTAGCTGCAACATTGAAAAGTTCAGGATCTGATCTCCCTGTACAACAGTCGTGAATGCAATGTTGCAGAAACACAAACCAGGTAGGAAGTTAAAGGGTGTGGTGATCATCATTTCAGGGGGATTTGAACACAGGAGTAAGGGTGTCTTACTGTAATTGTACGGGCCCTTGGGGAGACGCCCATCTCGAACATTTTGCAGAATTATGTGCAACGTTGGTTTCCTTACGTAATAAAGGACAAACCTGACATTGAGGAAGAGCAGTGAAGGATGACCAGGCTGATCTCTGGGATGACAGACTTGTTGAGGGAGCAGCGATTGGACCTGTATTCCTTGGGCTTTAGGAAAATGAGTGGAGATCTCAATGAAATATTTAGAACACTCTCAGGGCGAGACACATTGGAAGCAAGGATGATAATTCCTCTGGCTGGGTTGTCTAAAACAAGAGATCACAGTATTAGGTACAGACAGGCCTCTCTCTACTGAGATGAGAGTAGTGCCCTCAGAGAGTGGTGACCCTGGAAAATTCTCTATGGCATCAGACCGTGGAAGCCAAAACACGGGATATAAATAAGGATTTCGATACATTTAACGCATCAGGAGACAGCTGGAGTACGGCTGTCACAAGCTCAGACATATTAGGAAGGAGGTCTCTTGGGGGTCAACAGAACTGTGTTTCCCATTCCCTTTTCCGATACTGAGGCTGTAGCTGGGTTTTCTGTCGGTTTTATCCTTCCAAACCTCGGAGCACATCAGTACAATTTAGTACTGCTTGACCGGTTTAGAGACAATTGAAACGTTGATCACATGTCCGTGTGTCTAGAGTCACTTTTAGGCCAGGCCAGGAAAGCATGGAATTCACTAGACCAGAACTCACTTCCATAAAATACACTGGGAAGCAAATTGCAGTTTACAATCGGCATTGATTTCAGGGTCACTGTTACTGACACCAGATGTTAAATCTCGATATTTTATTAGTTTTTTCTTAACTTCCACCACTTCCAGAAAATTAGCCTGTTAAGGATCAGTAATCCAGTGACATTTCCACAACAGCGCCATCTCCACATGGCGACCTATCGGAAATCACACTGAGCTGATTATTTCTGTGCTGCTTGACAGCTCTGTCAAAAGGTACTCCCACCAATTTGACGGTCGTGATGGCACTGAAGGGGTGGTAATTGATCAGATTATAAGTATTCCCCCGTTAGAAGACTGGACGTAGCTGAACAATTTTCCACATTGCCAGGGAGATATCAGAGTTGGAGCTGGAATGAAACAGCTTCCCCAGGGACACGGCTTGTTGTGCAGCACAAGTCTTCAGTCCTATTGCAGGAATGGAGTCAGGGCCCATTGCCTTTGTCGTAATCAACTGTGTTCAGCTGTTTCTTCATGCCACGTGCAGTTAATCAAATGAATTGAAGACAAGCATCTGTGATTCTTTGGGCATCATGATGAGGGTGAGGTGGATCATCATTCAGGACAGAGATGAGGAGAAACTTCTTCACCAGGAGAGTGGTGGCTAGTGTGGAACGCTCTGCCCCAGAGGACAGTGGAGGCCCAGTCTCTGGATTCATTCAAGAAAGAGTTGGATAGAGCTCTCAAAGATAGTGGAATCAAGGGTTATGGAGATAAGGCAGGGAGCGGATACTGATTAGGAATGATCAGCCATTGAATGGCGGGGCAGGCTCAAAGGGCTGAATGGCCTACTCCTGCACCTATTGTCTATTGTCTACTCAACACTTCTGGCTGAGGATGGAACAGATACTGCATCCTTGATTTTAACATTGATGTACAGGGCTGTTCCATTATTTAGGGTGGAGATATTTGTGGAGACTTTTTTCCAATAGTGAGCTGTTTCATGGTCCATCGACATTTATGACTGAATGTAGCAGGACTGTCGCTCTGTTGGCCACGGGTGAATTGCACCCTGTCTATTTGATATCAGTTCTTCTGTTTGGAATTCGTGCAGACAGTTGTGGTAGGTTCAGCGGGTTGCCATCAGGTTTAGGCACACATGGTTCTGAAACTGCCATGTTCATTCAGAAAACAGAGATTGGCTTGGTGGTAATGTCAGTCTGATGGATCATCCCAGGCAAAAAGTTACTGACTGTAGTTGAATATAATTCTGCTCCTGCTGTTGCTGTGTTCAACAGCACCACATCAATGTCAGGAATGTTCTGTTTAAGAAAGTTCAGGAATTTAGATCATTAAAAGCATTTACAGAGAATTTTTGACTTGGAAATGAATTGAGCAGAATGAAGAATTACTTTTTAAAAATGAGTTATAGTGTCATCGACTCTTAGAATTATAAAATATGCAAACAGACCATTCCAGTAATCCACACAGAATCAACCAACACCGTTCAGTTTGGAAACTAAGACTATTGGCGAGCTGTACTCGGTCGGGCTTGGTTTGATGATGTTCTCCTTAAGCATAGCCTCCGCCTCCTTTTGAACCTGTCTGGCTTTGAGAGAATTAAGCTGATATGGATGCTGTTTTATCAGAGCAGAATAGTATTCCCTACGTCTACTTCGTGTACAATAGCATTACACCTCCTCAAGTGATTCTTCCATATGTCCTCATAGTGCAATAACAAACATTTCATGTATCTTTTGCCGTCCTGTCTGTCTGTTGCAAGTCCCTTCACCTTACAGGACTAAACACTTCTCTCTGACACCCTGCCTGTTATTGGACCTCAACTCCCTCATCTTTGTCTTTAGTTTGTGTGCTTCATGCTGTGACTTATGACAGGGGACATGGTTACTGCGCAGTCTGGGAAAGTACCAGAATATTTCTGTTTTAACTCTTCGGTTTCTTCGTCTTCCTTGAGCTTTTACACAACAAGCAGTATCGCTCCCAATTTGGACCCTGCTAAATCATTCCCAAGAACAAACTGGATTCCTGGAACTCACACTCTGTCAGTCATTCGCACTATTTCCTTTAATATTTCCACTAGCTTCTTTGATCACATCTTTTGGCTTTCTTAACGACCAGCACTGTGACCTTACGTATCCCACCGTATGGCAGTGATATAACTTTTCCTAGTGCCCTTCTGAAACCACCAGCACTGTCATTTTCCATGCCCCACTCTATTACAGTGTATACACCTGAGACCTTTCACCTTATGCCCACTCTCTAGAGCATCTTCTTTAACCTGTGGTAAACTCTTATCCTCTGCCCTTTGTTTTATGGTGTAGCATCTCCACTACTCCCAAATTTGATCACTCGGAGGTCGAAATTTTGATTGGAAGTTTGTCTTATGCAGCAATATGTTTCATCTGCTAATTCTCCTTCCCTTCTCAATTCCTGAACTTTCCGCTCCTCCACGTGAATTCTTATTATCTCTGGAAGTGAGGTTTTCAACATCTTCAGGAGAATAATCTCCATTACAGCCTCATATGTCATATTTATCCTTAAAGCAAACATCCATTTATCAAAATGCCTCTGTTTAATTCTTTCAAACTCAACATAAGTCTACCCTGTTTACTTCCTACTGTTTCTGAACTGCTGTCTACATGCCTCTGGTACCAATTCGTGAGCACTTAAAATAGCCTATTTGACATCTTCAGGGTCTCTTGACCCCTCCTCTGACAGCGGAGCAAATACCTCACTCGCCCTGCCTACCAGTTCAGTCTGAACTAACATTACCTATAATTACTTGGACCATTCCATCTACCTAGCCAAGTTTTCAATTAAACAAAGAAGGCTTCAAAATCTTTCTCATCAAAATGTGGCTGAGTTTTGACATAGCTGTATGTATCACCACCTTCCCCTTTAATCTCCATCCTGTTATGTTGACTTTGTTGACTAAATCGCAACTTCTCAAGTTCAAATTCTCGCTCTTTTTGCTCAATAAAAACCTTTTCTCTCGTTTTTCTCCATTTCATCTCTCTGCTCAGATACAAATCTTCTCCTTCCTTTTTCCCCCCTCTCTCTCTTCTCTCTTGCTTTCTGTTTCTTCTCTGTCTCTTTCTCTCTTCCTTTGTTTATCTTCAAACTCCATTTTCCTCAATTGTAAATTAAGTTTTTTCTTACTCTAATGCACTTGCCTATTTCTCTGACACACATGAGCGTTTGAGTAATTCCCTGACAATGTCAGCTTTGCTTTTGTCCTTGGTTAAACGCAAAACTATGTTCTTTGCTAATTCTACAGGTTTGGCATTTATCTTTCTTTCGAAATTTCCTTGGAAAAATTGAGAATCATCTTCAAATCCCTCTTAATTTTTTAAGAGCCATTTCTCTCACTTTTAATTTAACCAACCACTAGTCTTCGAAGTTGAACAAGTTGTCTTACTGACATTTTATTTAGTGATCTCAAACATGAATGTGCAAATTTTTTAATATACTGTGCTTTTTCCCATACCTCAAATCTATTCAAATCTGCCCACATATCAGTTTGGATCTGCCTAAACCTGTTCAAATCGCGGACGAAAGCCTCCAAACTGTTACAATAAAGGGTGAACCACTCTCCTAATTTAAACCAGCCACACAATAAACGTTCACCTCATGTTATAATATCTTATGTGTAGAGAGGCAAATATCCATTTACAGAGCCACTATTTAAAGTAAAATTAACAATTTTGTTAGTTAAGTCCATCAGAGAATAATAAAACAAACAACTATTTCGAACTCCCTTGGGTTTAACGTATCTTCAAACTCTCACTCTACAACACTGGTCTGATGAAACAAAAACTCCAATAAAGGTTTACAAAAAATATAATCATGTTTCAAAACTAGTCAGCTTTGTCGATTCACCTTTGTAGATTTTCTCTGTAGATTTTACTCACGGTCGGCTTTGATGTTCTGCTGTGGAAACGTCTTATAGACAGATGCCTTCAGAAAGCTCTTCAACTCGCTGTCTATCTTTCTGGATGTCCTTAACGTTAAAAATGTCTGGTTTTATGCCACAAAGCATCGGATCATTTCATTGATATTGATGTAATCAAAAATATTATATTTCAATCTCGATTTGATTTCAGTGTGTTGGTGCATAATTTAAACTGTCTGGCTGAATTTGAATTTGTTTTTGTTCCATGGCAACGCAACATCTCTATTGGTTTCACAGTCAAATGTTACATTTCAACTTCTGTCAGAACACGTTGTGCCAGCTTCCTGTCTCCCTTAACGGTAAAATATACTTCTACACCTTCAAAACAATATTTTTTTTGTGCCCTGCATAGCTTTTCATAAATTTGATCAACTTAGTAAGTTCACGTAAAAGTATTTTCTGTTCCAAAAAAGACCCATTTTCTCTCATCTTTCCTTTACTTATTTCCTTCCCTCCAATTATCATTCCAGTTACTTACAATGTTACTGGCATTTTTCGACAAAGTATTACATTGTGTGTGTGTGTTTCTTGTGAATAATCATCTTTGATTGCACTAAGACGAAAGAATTTGATGTAATCACACTCATATGAAGGAGTAAAAGTGTAACGTTTCCAAGCTTTCTGCTACCAAAGAAGATGTTTAAAAAATCTCCTTTATTCATTGATTGGGAAAGTGAACAAATGAAGTTCATGGGCCAAACAGAAGTAACTTACTGAACCTTTACTGGGGTCATCGAAGACCAGATATCTAGCTTTCTCCTGAGAGTTTAAATTCAGCTTTGTTTCAAGTCTGAGTTGGATTTGTTTTTTTTAATCAAAATGCAATCATCATCGGTGACAAAATCAGAAGTTGCTCGAAATGTTCATAAGTTTTGGCAGTATTTGTTGTGAGAATGCAGATTCAACATAGCATAGCAGAATGGGTCTGGGTTATTTACTTTTTGCCAATAGTGTTCAGCGACATGTCGGTTAGGTCCATTGGTCATGGGTAAATGCAGACTAATAGAGTTGGAAAATGGGTCAGGGTGAGTTACTCTTCGGAGGGTCAGCATGGACGTGCTGTGTGAAATGGCCTGCTTCCCCATTGTAGGGATTCTATGATTCTATGATTTCTTCATAAAAAGGGCGGTCGGTGACAGGATCAAGAATGTCTCCGAGCATGCTCAGCGCATATTGAATTGGGAGGGGAAAAAGCCAGCGGTCGTCGTTCACATCAATGTCATCAGTAAGAAGAATGGAAGGTTGAAAGGTCCTGCAAAGGAAGTTCCGGGGCTTAGGAGTGAGTATAAACACAGGATCTCCAGGGTTTTATTCTTGGGATTTCTCCCCATGCACATGGAATTGAGACAAGGAAGAGGAAGATAGTCGAGTCGAGTTAAAGAACTGGTCTGGGAGGAGGTTTCTGGTTTTCGGATGATTCGGAAAACTTCCAGGTCAGGTGGGAACAGTACAAAAATGAAAGTGTGCACCTTAACTGGAGGGGCCCCAACATTCTGGAAGGGAAGAGTAATCGTGCAACTCAGGAGGCTGGGGACCAAAGCAGCAGGTCAGAAACTGAACAGAAAGTAGATGGTGGTCGAATAAACAGGCAGGGCCTGTACAATGACCTTTCTGAGGGATAGAATCATAACAATTTAGAAATATGAGTAGAAAGTTGGAGTAAATGATAGGCAATTGGGGATCAATAAATAGGATGGACAGCCTGTGCACAAAAGTATTAAAAAGTAAAGACATATCAATAGAACTTATGTAAAAACCTTTTAACTAAAAGAGTGCAGTATTTGGAATAAAATTAATGAGCTGACAGCTCAAACAGAGATAAACAGATATGGCATGGTGGGGATTACTGAAACCTGATTACAGAAAGGTCAGGACTGGGATGTTAAATGTCCACGAGCACGCAGTACTCACACAAGGAGGAACAGTAGATGGAGTGTCTGTATTGGTCAAGGGTAATGTTAAAGCTGTATTAAGAAACAATATTAACACGTGGGACAAAAATGATGAATCAGTCCAGTTCTAAATAGAACGCATTGAAAGAAACCAATTGGGAGGAGCATTTCCAGTCCACAATCCCCCATCCTGGCAAACTACATTCAAAGTAGGGAATAGCATGAACCAGAAAATAATGATGGCTTGAGACAAGTGCACATGAGTGATTATGGGTAATTTGAATATGCATATTGACTGGATTAATCAGTTTGCAAGGGGAGACACAAAGAACGACTCATCG
Source organism: Hemiscyllium ocellatum (assembly GCF_020745735.1). Taxonomy (NCBI): domain Eukaryota; kingdom Metazoa; phylum Chordata; class Chondrichthyes; order Orectolobiformes; family Hemiscylliidae; genus Hemiscyllium; species Hemiscyllium ocellatum. Next base: position 30,677,044 of record NC_083446.1, read on the forward strand.
AATCTTTGAGGGATTACTTCTCTTTTTAACATGTCATGGAACCAACCAGAGAACCGGCTTTGGTATCAAGTAATGAGGAATGAGTGATAAATCATATTGTCGTAAGGATCATCTTAGAAAGAGTTGCACAGCATGCTGGAGGTTCACATTCAGATTGAAACAGTGAAGACAGTCGCATACGAGAGGTTTAGTGTTGGGCAATGACAACTTTACTGGCCTGAGGAAGCGATTTGCCCAAGTGAACTTGGCAAAAACATTAAACGGTAGGACAGTTAAATAACAGTGCTAACTACTTCCGGAGATAATCAAAACATCTCAATTGAAGTACAATCCTTAATTGATAAGTAATTGTAAAAAGATGAAAAGTGATCCATAGCTTAACAAGGCAGTCAACAATAACATGACAGTGATGGCCTTGTGGTAGTATCACCGACTTATAATCCAGATAATATTCACAATAGATGGCGGCATTTAAATTCAATATGAGCTTGAAATCAAGAGTCTATTGATGATCATGAAAATATTGCACATTGTTAGAAACAGCCGTATATTTCACGAGTGTCCTTTAGGGACGGAAACCATCATTGCTACCTGGTCTCACCTATGTATGACTTCAAACGCACACAAATTTGGTTGATTCTTCACTTCCCTCTAGGAATGAACAATGAGTGCTGTCTAACCGAGCTGCGCCCTCATCCTATGAATAAATTAAAGAAAAACGCTTTAAATGCCAGCAAACGGTTAGTAAAAACAACATCAAAATGACTATGAAGCAAAATGAATGGAAAGCGTAAGAATTGATAAATAACATTTTTCCCAGAAGACAAAAAGTATAAGAATGTCAAAATTAAATATTAGCGTCCTAGAGGATGAAAACACCGAGATAATAATGGTAAACTCAGAAATGGCATAGGCAAAACCAACACTTGCTGTTTTCACATGTTTTTAAAGGTTTAATTTTTCGAAACAAAAACAAACTTTCTCAGCTTTTTTAACGCTGCAAAAGTTTGTTTTTGTTTCGAAAAACTAACCGTTTTTTTTAAACAAGGAGTTATGCCTTCATTCCGGAGAGTCCTGTCTGTTTTCAGCTCAGGAGAAGGCTTTTCGTCTAGGAATATATTGAAGATGAGTATTTACATTGAGTTAATTAGCTAAAGGGTTGATTTTATCTAATTTTTATGTGTTTGATGCGTATATGTTTTTTCTTCCATTTTAACATTATTGTCTATCAGTAATGAAAGGTAACATATAAATAAGGTGTTGTGAAAAATCCTGCAATTAGGCATAATGTTATTTATGCCACAGAGAGGATGGCTAGCAGGTTTAGGAAACAAGTACTACCCAGCAAAGCAGTCAGATAATTGGTGAGTGTCAGGAAAGATAAGAAAGTAGTTCAAACGTCGCCAGCGATAATTCCTCTATCAAAAAAGTTATCACTTTTTGGAACTGTTGAAGAAGGTAGTCTTTCTGAGGAAAATGGAAGAGCCCTCAGTTATTGGACTGTTGGAACGATTTTTACATTAGGCAGAGTTAGAGCACATTTAGTAGAATTATTGCTACAATGGGCTTTTCAGTCAGAGGCATCAGCAGGAGATCCTGTGGCAGTGAGCATGAGTTTAGGATGGTTTGTGCTAGGCTTAAGAATGACCCTAAACGTTTCAAGCACATTGTTAAAGATGAGATTGAGTAGTCATAGATTTTTGCACATATTGGTAGGAGTGACATTTTTAAGGAAAAGATTAAAGCAGTACAGAGTGAATTTAAGAGGTGAGGTAGATTAAAAATAAAACTTTAAAAGTTGTAATTTGTTGTTTACTCCCAATGCCAAGCCCAACGGCGGAGGGACAAAAAGTTAAAGGAGAAAAATCAATGGCTGAAGAGTTGGGTTGTGGTTGAGGGATTTAGATTTTTCGGAAATTGGAATGTGTTTTGGAATAGAAAACACATGTTCAAAATGGATTGGTCTAATCTAAACTGGAAGTCACCAATATCTTGGCACAGAGATTTGCTCACTCTATGTAGGGAGATATTATAGTGAGAGAGAAGGCAAGGGGTTTATTCTAATTGTCAGTGTTAATGGACGGATGGATGGAGAAGGTGATGAGTGTGAGTAGATCACATCCATTAGAAACGAAAGATGAGAGAGTCAGAGTATAAGTACTTCTGAAGCACTAAGTTGCATTTATTTCAATGTAAGGGGTCTGATGGGGAAGGTTGATGAACTCAGGGCATGTTTAAGAACATAGGATTGGGTTATCATATTTTTACTGAAAGTTGGTGGAGAGGTGTTCAAGTCGAGACCTTAGTGCTGGAAAAGCACAGCAGGTCAGGCAGCACCCCAGGAGCAGGAAAATTGATGCTTCGCGCAAAAGCCCCTCATCACGAAAAGGCTGTTGAAGGTTTTGTCCAATACTTTGATTTCCTTGCTCCTCGGGTGCTGCCTGGCGTGCTGTGCTTTTCCAGCACCACACTCTCCAATCTAATATCCACACCTGCAGTGCTCACTTGCACCTGAGAGATGTTCAAGATTGTCAATTCAATGTTCCAGGTGATAGGTGTCATAGAATGGATTGAAAAAGTGGCATACGGTGGGTGGAGAGAGTGGGTGGAGACTTTCGGGTCTTGCAATCATAACTATTAGTGCAAAATAATACGCCTTCCATTAATATTATCTTTTTCATTGCAGTTCCATAATTTTTAATAGAATGGGACAAGGACTGTCCAAGTTTGATGGGAGTAGACTTTTCGTAGCTAAAATAATGTCTGACAAGGAGGAGGCATTCAACAGTCTGACGACGTGAGTTGAGAGGCATAATGTTCCTGTTACAGTGAAGAGTAAAGCTGGTAACGTTAAAGAATCATGGATGACTAAAGTTATTGAGCTTACACTCAAATATAAAAGACAGACTTACTTCAGATACAGACAACTTTATTAAATTGAATCTCTTAATCAATATAAAGAGAGTGGGGCACCATTTTGAGAGAAATAAGGAAAGCCAAAGAGAAATACGAAATAGCATGGGCAGATAAGGTTAATGATAATTCAAAGATATTGTGCAACAACATTAACAGCAAGACTTAACCAAGAGAGAGAAAGGTGTATCAAAGATCACGAAGGACAACGATGCCCTGAACCCAGGAGATGGGGAATAAAATCAACCCATTCCTGGTGCAGCAGACAGCAGCAAACACACACTACTGCCTGCACCTCGCATTCATCCAGATTGAACTCTGTCTGCTATTTGTCAGCCGATTGACACATTTGATCAAGATCTTTTTGTAATCTGAGGCGGTCTCCTCAGTTGTTGGCCCCAATCCTTTCTCTGTCATGGCCAATATCATATTCATTCCTTCTCTTATTCGTTAAATCATAACTTTTGATGAATAAGATTATTGTACATTTTCATGGACCAGGCCAGACTCCTCAAAACATTTTAAGCAGGTCGCCCAGACCGTAGATTTGCTAATTGTTGAAGGTAAGTGTATAGTGGATATCCCCAGAGTGAATTAGCTGGTCAGACTACCGAGTTTTAAACAAAATCGTTTTATTTAAACCATTAAATAATGAAACACGGCCAACCAAATACCGGAATAATTCATCCGATCCGAACCTGACGGGCTTTCCCGACTTAATGATGCTGTTCCAAATTGCTTTGAACATTCCCAATAAACAAACCCCTTGGCACAAAGAGTAAAAATTACACAAACCAAGCTTACAGGTTATGAATTCAGAGGACAGAAGAACGGGGAGAGGGTCCAGTTTCAACAGTCACCCTGACTTAAATAACCATCGAACCAACTGAACTGCGCAGGTGGAGAGCTGGCCACGTCCCCTTGATTATACCATTATTTTAAATACTTGAAAGCATTCTTCTTGAGGTATGACCAGTTTGGTATAAACCAAAGGACCCCGATGAGCCGTTCAAAATTGAGACCCTTTGGAATCTTGGGTCAGTTAGAACCTCTTTGACAAAAAATTGAAGCACAACATAACCTTGTAAAGGGACCGTATAAAACTGAATCATTAATATGCAAAGATGTCTTCAGTTCTCAAAATCACCAAAAGTAGTGGTTAGTACACAAAAAACACACACATGCATTCACTTAGTATAAATATGCAAACCTGCAGAACTACATCCAAATTCAGCGTGTGAAGCACCTAACCTGAGTATGTCGATCTGTCATTAAAGATTCGACAATGCTTGGCACGGTGGCACAGTGCAAGGGCGGCACGGTGGCACAGTGGTTAGCACTGCTGCCTCACAGCGCCTGAAGACCCGGGTTCAATTCCCGACTCAGGCGACTGACTGTGTGGAGTTTGCACGTTCTCCCCGTGTCTGCGTGGGTTTCCTCCGGGTGCTCCGGTTTCCTCCCACAGTCCAAAGATGTGCGGGTCAGGTGAATTGGCCATGCTAAATTGCCCGTAGTGTTAGGTAAGGGATAATGTAGGGGTATGGGTGGGGTTTCGCTTCGGCGGGTCGGTGTGGACTTGTTGGGCCGAAGGGCCTGTTTCCACACTGTAAGTCTAATCTAATCATGTTTTCAAGACCTGCTACATGCACAATTTTCAAATAGGGTGGCTGAAATTACAGGCTCGAGCTAAACAGACTCGCATTTTTGTCCTTAAATTTCTCCAAAAGTTTCAATGGGTTATGATCAGTACTTACAGTTGTCTCAGATGCGTTGCTGATAATATAAAAACTGAATTGTTGTCGTGCCAACACGAAGCTCAAAGTCTCTTTCTCAGTTGTTGAATAGTTCTACCAATAAACGTTTAACTTGCTGGATAAATACCAATAAGTCTTTCTATCTTCTCGTCATCTTTCTGCAGCTGTGCAGCCCGGGCACCCACATAACTCGCATTTGAAAGGCTTTGCTTAATCAGACGTAGCTGATACTGGGGAAGTGGTTATCACATTTTGCGTGCTGTCAAATGTCTTTTCACAGACCGTTGACCCCGAAGTTTCTTACCTTTCTTGAATAAGTCAGTGAGTGGAGCAGCCATACTGCTAAAATTGGGCACAAACTTTCGATATATTCCACTCAATCCCAGGAACCATAGTATAGCTCCTTTTGTCGACTGTGTGGGAAATTCTTCAATTTCCTTCACTTTTACATCTCATGGCACCACTGACTTGGGTTTTCGCAAATTGACTTTTCACTCCGTTTACCACCAAGCCTGCCTTCCGAAATCGATGAAACAAATCTGATAAATGCTTCCATGAGTGACTAAAAATCACCAGATCCTCAATGTACAGCACATGTTGTATAATCTGGCAACGTATTGGTTAGTCTCTGGAACGTGACTGGCACGTTTTTCATCCCAAATATAAGTTGCTTGTCCCACCTTCCCACTAAAGCCTTCCAAACGTGGAATTGGTCACGCGTCCTTTCTTTTCAACTGCATTGACTTTGCGATAGTCCACACATAATCGTTGAGTATCATCTGGCTCCAGTACCATGACTCTAGGTGAGTTCCAGTCACTGTAACCCAGGTCGATTATGCCATCTTGGAGCATGTGTTCAATCCCCCTCTGAACCTGTGCCAACTTTAAAGGATTATTCCTATAAGGATGCTGCTGAATCGGAACAACATGTCTTTCTCTACATTATGCACAATTAGGTAGTATTTCCCATTTAAGTTCCTAATATATCCCCATATAATACTAACAACTCTATCAGGTCATTTCGTTGGTTTTTTCCAAAGTAAAGTTACTCAATAATTTTTCCCAATTTTAGACAACTTCCTCATTGTCCACCTTAATTTGAGGAATGTCCAATTCAGAATCCTTTGAACTTGGATCTTCCTTCTGTACTGTAATCATTAACACCTTCTCCTGTTGCTCTCCTTTCCTGTCGAAATAACTTTTGAGCATATTCCCATGACATATTCTGTGAGATTTCTTTCTGTTCTGGAGTCCCTATCAAGTAGTTACCCTCACTCAATATTCTTTCTATTTGAAAAGGTTCACCTTGCTTTTAAAGATTCACCCATCACTGGAAGTAACATACATACCTCATCCCCGATAGCAAAACTACAAATTTTTGATTTCTTGTCAACTTCCTGTTTACGTGCATTCTGCAATAAATTAAATGCCATCTGACCAACTTCCCAGTGCTTTCTAATCTTCTGGAAAGTTTGAGAAAATGTCCAATAGTGTGGCCTTTTAATTCTTATTTACTAATACTCCTTAATCGATTCTAACGGTCCTACCTCTTAATAACCTAATTAAAATGGACAGAATTTGGTCGATTCATTTTGTGCATCTCTGATCACAAAAAGCACAAATGAAATTCCCTTACCACAATCAGCTGGATAATCCTTACCATAAGCATTAAACATGATCTTTAACGTTTGATGTCACCTTTCTCGTGCTCTCTGCCATTTTAGATGGTTCACAGTAGATTTGAATTGCTTTATTACAGAGCTGCCGTCAACTTCCTTGAACTGTTTGGATGTGAAGTTTGAACTTTGATCGCACTGTATCTCTATTGGTAGTCCGTATATATTTTTTAAAAAGTATTTCCTCTACAATCATTTTCACTGTGATGTTGCATAATGAAATAGCCTCCCGTAATTTCGTAGATACATCCATTTTTGTTAACAAATACTGATTCTCACTTTTTTTCTTGTTTGATATAGGAGACCTAGCCAAACAATTAAACTCTTGTAAAAGATTCCTCAACTGCAAGAATAGTTATTAAAGTGTAGGTTTTATTAACACCTGTGGTTTTCGAATTACCTGACGTGTAAAATTCTGGTAAATTTTACTTCTGGTAAAATTCAACTAAATGCTGGTGCAGTGTAGACCAGTAAAAATGCCTTCTATTTTAGACGGTGTTTTTCTCACTCTTAAATGACCTCCATGGATTCATGCTTCACTTGCAGCACCTCCTTTCTGTACCTCTTTGCAATTCAATTAAATGAATTTCTGCCCATTTCTCATCTCCTTGAATATGTGATAGTTTTCATTTCCTCATGCGGACTCCATTTTTAAGGTAATAACACTCAGGGATACATTCAGAATCCCTAATGTATATGACCTTTTGATACAACTATTTAAAAATTGCATTTTTCTGTTGTAACTCAATTAGTTCAGCTGAACTAAACATGTTTGCAGCATCACCTATTTTCTCCTGGTTTGTCTCAATTATCTGATTCTCTCCAAATGCCACTTCATCTTACTTATGTTTACATGTTTTATCTCTCCTGTTTGAACTCGTGACATTGGGACCTTGTTACCTCACATTCAGAAAAGATTCCCAGATAAGGCATTGCTTCAGTTGGCTGTGTCTCCACTGGCTTTTAACCAGAGCAGGCAGCACTCCTACCGGTGAAACAGCTCCATATTTTACAAGGAAAAATTGTATTCCTGGAGTTGAGAGTTTGTCCAGTACTTCTGTCACAATTTCTTCACTCTTCACTGGATATTCTATCCTCGCTTAACATAACTGTGTGCTTTTTTTGTCTCACAGTGAATTCCCTTTAATAGTACCTTTTCTGGAAATAGTCCCTCGGGAGTATATATCTCCTCATCTTTCAGCATCACAGACTGAGAGGATCCGGTGTCCCTTAATATTGCATCCTCTGCTACTTCGGGACTATGTGAATAAACTTTCCCTTTGAAGGTATATTTTATAATCAGATTCGGCACTTCCTCCTTGACCAATCTCCGATCAGCTTGTACACTTTGATGCAGCTTTCTCACCTCCGCTGTGTTTTCTGTTACCACTCCAAACAAAACCCCCAGGCTTATCATGTTTTCCTACATCTTTTTTTCTAGCGCACCAATAGAGTGATTTCCTGTGACCTAATTTATTGCAATGAAAACAGCGGAGTTTATTAACTTCTTTGCCCTCTTCTCGGGTTTCCTTTTTACCCCTGTCATAAGTTATCCTGATGATCTTCACTGAGATCTACATATCCCTTTCCAGGTGAGGATTTCTCTTTGCCCCAGTTTACTTCCCTTATGGACTGAATTTGAGTCTGGATGCCAAACTGTGTTTTATGGGTCAATTCATAATCTTCACCTACTTCAGCTGCTAACCTTGATGTTTACTCTCTCTGCTCTCCCACATGAGTTTGTACTACTTCAGGTAGCGAAGTTTTGAATTCCTCCAAAATAGTTACTCTCTAAGTGCATCATAAATTTGCTTGATTTTTGATGTTCTTATCCATCTATCGAAATTACTTTGTTTGATCCTTTCAAACTCAATATACCTTTGACCCAGATCACTCCTCAGATTCCTGAAATGCTGTCTATCGGCTTCTGGAACAAGTTCATGTGCACTTTCTTTACATCCTCATACTCCCCAGATCCCTAAGCTTACCTTCAGCCTTTATTTCCATCATTTTAAGTTGACTTTCCATTCTAAATGCCCATCTCTGAATCTCAAACGCTCTCTCCTTTTCTTTTTCTCCTGCTAAACATTTGTTTTAACTTTTTTTCTTTGTCTCTTTTCTGGATTAAAACTATTCCTCCTCTTTATTTCTCTTCGAATTTTAGTCGGAATGGAAACTGCTTCATTTCTGCTTCTAACACAAGCTGCTTTATTTGCGATGGACGTTTAATCATCTGTATAGATTCTGATGGAGTTTCCAGCAAGTTTGACTGCAGAGCTACTGCTGCAATCATCTCATCTTTCCTCACATTAGGAGACAGCTTCAACTGCAGCTTGTTGACTAATTCCCACAGCTTGGACTTACGTGCATTTTGTAAAATCCCAAGGTCGATTCTTCCACCTCCAAAACATCCTTGGTTCCTGCAAGAGCCATTGCTATCTGAAGCTCCGTTTACCAAGCCAAATCAACACACAAAATAATAGACACTGACACCTGCCACTCACTGCCTAAATCCTGCAAAGGGCCCTCAATCAGTTATGGACCAGTTCCGACCCCTCAAAAATATTTAAGCAAGTAGCCCAGACCGTAACATTATTATATGTTAAAGGTAAGTGTATAGTGGATATTCGCTGGTCAGACTGCAGTATTTTCAGTAAACAGTACGTATTTCCCAAATTACAGCATGAAGTGCACGAACTAAAGCTAGAATAGCCGAATAACTTATCCTATCCAACCGACAGGCTATCCCAAATTAAGGATGCTGCACCAAAATACCTGCACCAATCGCAATAAACAAACTCCTTAGCACAAACAGTAAATCTGACACAAAATGCTTGCAGGTTATGAGGTCAGAAGTGCAAAAGGAGGGGATGAGCATCCAATTTCAACAGTGACCCTGACTCAACTAGCCCCCAAACTGAACAGACCTGCCCAGCTACAGCGCTGGCTACATCCTCTTGATTATGCTGGTTTTTTAAAGACTTGAAAGCGTTCGGCATGAGGCATTATCTGTTATGTAGAAACGAAAGGACGCCAACAAACCTTTTTAAATATCAGCCATATTGGAATCTTGTGTCATTTAGAAGCTCTCTGAAAAAAAAAGATCAAGAACAACATAACCCTGTAAACGGACGAGCTTTGTGACAACATGCCACATTTGGTTTTGAAATTAATTCAAAAAATGACGTGTTTGTGAGTTTATGTAAAACAGTGCTGAAGGGCATTGTGTATTGAAGATACAAGATTGTCGAATTAGAGAAATTAGAGGAATGTCCAGACATATTCACACTTTCTGTGTATGGTCAGGGCAAATATGCCCACTGTAAATCTATTGGCTGGCCCCTGTTTCAGTGAAGGAGACATTAGTAGGGTAACTACATCTAGATTGTGTATTTTGGGGGTGGCAGTGATGGGAGGTTCAGGTGATTATAACATTGCAAATGGATAACACAGCAGAATCATCTAACTTGTGATAGGAAAACATCCTCATTGCCCCTCACAACTAATGTCACAACAGTAATAGATGATGGGAGATGTGACCAATAGCCAGTGATGCCAACATTGAATCCAGTCCAGTTCCTATTGTGAATGGAAGGTACCAGACTGAAAGGAGATAACTGGATCTGTTTGTTCAGTGACTGTGATTGACGTCAGTCTCCATGGATCCTAAATGTGGCATTGGATGGTTTCCCTCTTCAGATAATAAGGGGCTTCTTGCAATGCTTTATCCCATTGTAGAAACAGATGCATCACCTCCAACACTAACAGGGATCAGCAGCTGCAGAGATAGGGAGAGGAGAGATAAAAACCTGAGAATAGTCTGGAATGTTCCATTAATGGATCAGACTTTGAGAACTTTAGACTGGAATGCTGCAACAATGGACAGGAGATTACCTGTGGTCTTTCCTATTCTTCCTGGTCTGGGTTCACATTATCAGATCGGATATATGGGGGAACTGATGATTATTCGGGCGTGCTACTATCCCATGCTCGCTATTGTTGGTGTTGCTGGTAAGTCTCTTCATCTCTATCCATTTATTAATCTCATAAAGCATAGTGAACATCATTGCTATTTCTGTTATCTATATTTGGCAAAGACAAAATTTATTGTCTTCAGTTTCAAATACAAATTCCATTCATTACCATAAACTTCTGAACCGCCCAACAAGCCCTTCCTCACAAACATCTGAGAACAAGACTGTTAACAATCCCAAAGTACCTTTTGGACCCGAATTGATTGATTTCTCGCTATACTCTCCATCACAAAACCTGTGCACTACCAGCTCCATAATATCAGCAGTCCCCACCTTGACGTCAGTGTGGATACTAAATAAACCATTATCCAGGCCTTGATGAAGTTCAGACTCTATGGTCCAGTTCTCTTACAAGCATTCATTCCATTACAAATATGTCCATCACAATCCTTTTCTTGTCTCTAAAGTAAATTCATGACAGGGATAGTGTGTCAGAGAAGTGATGTCGGTGGATATGTAATTCAGAGGCACAGGTTACTGCTTAAATACACTGTTTTAAATCTTACCTCAGATACCTTAGAACTTAAAATCAAAGGAAAGGAATTGGAAAGAAAAGATAATTTCACTAATATTACAATAACAGCACCAGCATTTTATCTATAGCACTGATGTCCTTTGGTAATGAAATCTAGCATTATTACGGGACTGTTTTAACACTGATGTCAGACTGTCTGAAGGAATGACCTCACAGTAAAGGACATTTACTGAGGTCAATAAATGCTGCCCTTACCAGCGATGCAGACATCCCATATCATAACAACATTGAAGTTTAAATGAAACAAAGAATGATGCAAGAGATCAGAAACAAAAAAAAAATTAAAACAAACGACCGAGAAGCTGCCGCAGCAACTGATCAGATTTGGCACCCTTGGGTAGAGGGAAAAATAGAATTGACATTACGAGTCTGCTGACCTACCATCATAACTGAACACAGCTTGAAAATATTGTGATTGATGTTGGTGACAGGGATGTCTATTATGAAGGGGAGAAGGGATGAGTTGACAGACAGATAAAGAAAGAGATAAAAGAAAATAAGCAAACAAAGGGATTGAGGATGATCAGCTGGAATGGAAATAATAAAAAAAACAAGATTAATCCTACTTATTTTTTCTCCTGGTACTGAAAATCATGCCCATGGAGGGTATACTTCAATGTCCCTGTTTAAAGTGAGTTATGTCCCTTTGTCTGTCTTCCCTGAGTGTGATCATCTTCCTTTATTTATTGATGGGATGCTGGGCCTGTATGCAATTCCCTTTCCTCATTTGTCCTTGAGAAAGTGTTGGTGAGCTGCCCTCCTGACCCACTGTTGTCTGTGGCCTAAGTGGTCAGTGCTGAGATCCGTCCGGTTTCATTTTGTTGATGTTTGTAGTGAGTAATATAATTCAGCGGCTGGTTTCGCTAGTTCAAAGGGCAATTTAGAGTCAAATGCATTGCGGGATTCACATGCCAGCCCGACCAGCTGAAGGTGGTAAATTTCATTCCCTGAAGAACATTAGAGTGTCAGGTAAGATTTTCTGATAATTGGCAATGGTTTCATAGCTTCATTTGATTTTATTGAATTCAAATGCCACATTTTGTCATGGTGGGATTCGAATCCAGGTTGGGGATCAGCACCCGGGTCCCTGGATTAATAAACTGGAGATAATACTGTGAGGACATCCCCTTCCCAGCATCTCCAACTATCTCGACTGGCAGTAGTGGTGTTGCTGTTTGGGTGGCTATGCTTGAGGCACACTGAGGCGCAAGGCTAAGGAATGATTTGGCAAAACATACCTCCCTTCTTAAATTTGTTCTAATTATAACGTTAGAGGATCAGAACGGCCTTTGGCAAAAATGAGCTGAGTTCCTTGGTCAGGAGTCACAATCAAAATTCATACCAGACAGCAAGTAATCAGCACAGTAAATTGTATCTTGTGCTTTATTGCAAAATGAATCAAGAATAGGAGTGAAACACCTTTCTGTAGTGCAAGAGTGTTGTTCAGAACGAACTTGGTGCACCGTGTACAGATTATCTCTTCTTTATAAGGATTGATCACCTTGCCACAGAGAGTCAGTGTAAAGGAGTTTCCCCAGACTAATCGGTGTGGTGATGGTATCATGAGGAGACAGTGAAGGAAATAATCTGTATCACTACAAAAGAAAAAAAAGGCGATTACATAAAAACTTGAGAATTATGGACAACACTCATTATTTTCAAAATAAAACGTTGTCAGTGTTAAGTAAAACATATGTTTTTGCATGATACATATTTTCACATGGGCAAATATACAGAAATAAAACGATTAGAAGGATGTGAGGGAAGTGTAGGGAAATGGGGTGAGCATAGATGGACATTTTGTTCAGCATGGACCAGTTTGGGCTGAACGGCCTGTCTCCGTTCTGTCAGACTCTACGATTCTATGATATTATACTTACCTGAGTGGGACCTCATGTTGGTTAATCGAGAGCTGCAAGCTCTAAACAAACTTTCACTGCCTCAATGTGCAATTGGTGTGTGATCTTGCACAGAACATCATGTTGTTCACAAACCACACTTTGATAGAGTTTGCCACTCCCACCAACTTCTGACCTTCATACAGAGCAAGTAGCCCGCCTTCTGGGAGACACTTCCTTGAGACTTGGCACAAACCGTCTTCTGTCCATCCTCACTGTTAGCAAACCATGGTATCGTTAACATAACATGTGTGCACCATTAGCAATGGTGCCAAGAGGAACAACATGGACCAGGCTGTCTGTGCAGTCTATGCTTCATTGGTTTGCAATGGTGACATCCTACTTTGTGTTACAGTCTGGAGGGGCTAAATAGTTTCTTCTCGTCATGTGTTAGTGTTTAGAGGGGTGAAAGTCCTCCTTCTGGTCCCAGGGAAAAAGGTTCACAGATATTATTGTGCTACCCTTGGTTCCTGCTTACCAGCGTGATGTACTGACTGAGCTCATTATCTTTCTGTGTAACAGCAGGTAGGCAGGGGCATGGAAGAACACAGCAAGTCAGGCAACATTCAGTTCTCCACTTTCAAATAACCTGCCTTCCCATCCCCCAACTCCTTTGCCACCCCTTTCTCCTCCCTTTCATTATCGCTACCCTTCTTTCAGATTCAACTGGATTCAGTCCTCCCATCGTACAACCCAGAGGTACCCCTTTACCTGTGTTCATCTATCCCCACCTCACCACCCTGCCTCCTCCTCTCTCATCCTACCTCTTTATCTGTAGCTCCCTTACCCCACCCCTGTCCTGAAGAATGTTTATCCCCAAGCATTTGACTTCTGCCCCTCCTGATACTGCCTTTCTTGTTGCGTTCTTCTAGCCTTCTGCCTGTTTACTTTGCATTTCAACATTTGCAGTTTTTATTTCAAAATCTCTTCCTGTGTAATAGATGAGAGAAAGCGAAAGAGCAGTGTCTGTTCTTATCCAATAGCTTTGATGCGCTGAATGGCTTTCTCAAATTCCTGACAAACCAGCTTGAGATGCTGCATGAGCTTCTTTTTTTTACCACGGAAATGTGCAGGGTCTGGTCGCACTATTACATGAATGATGCCGACACTTTAACTGCACGAGCTTGAATGTTGTCCAGGTTTTGACACTTCAGCGCCTGAGGAGGTGACACATTGTTCTGAACATTGTGTGATCATCACTGAACATCCCCACCTCTGATGGTATGATGGACGAAAAGACATGGATGAACGAGATGCAATTGTTTGTGCCGATAAAGTTTCCCTGAGAGATATCGTGGGACTGAGAGGATTGCTGTCCACCAGCCACACTATGTTCTGAATGATCCAGCCAATAAGACGTTTACAACTGATTCTCATTAAGTTCCCCTTCTTATTTCTTAGTTCCACCCGCAAAGTGACCCTGATTGATCCTTTAGTTCTTTCATCTCTGATGTTTTGTGATACTCCCCTTAATCATAAATGCACGTCCCCCTCCCCTCTTTCCACCATTTCTGTCCCTCCTAATGCACTTTACCCTGGTACGTTAAGCTGTCAATCCTATACGTCCCTCAATCATATTTCTATAATAGCTATCCTATCCCAGTCCCACGTACTTATCCACACCCGGAATTCACCGTTCTTACCTATCAGCCATTTTGCATTGAAATAAATGCAATTTAATCCAACAGGCATTCCTTGTTCCCCGCCTGGTTCCAGCTTGACCTGTCTTTTCACATTACAAATCCTGATTACAGTATCTCTTGCCGCATCACGCTTGGCTCCCTACTCTTGAGGAGACCACCTCCTGCCAATCTCGTTTCAACTCTTCCTTGTAGCACTAGCAAAATTGGCTGCGACGATTATTGGTGCCCCTTCCTGTGCATGTGCAACCTGTCCCTCTTGAACGGGTCACCTTTGTCACAGAAAAGATCCCAAAGATCTAAAAATCTGAATCCCTGTCCCCACACCAATTCTTTAGTCACATATTTATCTGTCATTTCTACTATTTTTCCTTCACCACCTCATGACACCAGAAGTAATCAGGAGATTACCACTGTCGAGGCCCTGGTTGTTAACATTCCTCCTTGTTCTCTGTAATCACTCAGTAAGACCTCATTCCTATATGTACCTCTGTCATTTGTGCCAACGTGCACAATGGCTTCTGGCTGCTCAGCCTCTCCCTTGAGAACGTTCTGCAGCCGCTCGGAGACATCCTGTTCTCTGACACCTGAGAGGCAACACTCCATCCTGGATTCCCGTTTAAGGCCACAGAATCTCCGATCTGCCCCCCTGACAATCGACTCTTCTACCTCTAAGACCCTGTTTATCCTCACCCTTTCCCACAGTGCCCTAGCGCAAGTTGTACTGCAACCAACCTGGCTGCTGCTGCTTTCCCTTGAAGGGTCATTTCCCGACACTTACCCACTCTCCCACTCCCAAAATTAGTATCCCAGAATGATATATTTGTTTTCAAGGGGAATAGCCACAGGGGATTCCTGCACTGTCTGCCTACTCCCTTTGCCATTCCTAATGGTCGGCCCCCTACTCTCTGCCTGGAACACGGCAGGAAGCAATGAAAGCCAGTTGGATTAAATAGCCTTTATTTAAAGGCAACAGGGCTGACAAGTAAGGCAGATGATCTCAGGGCATAGATCTTTACATGGGATTGGGATATAACAGTCATTGCAGCAACAGGATAAGGGAAGGACTTGGGTGTGATTTGTAGCAATTAGAACAACTGAATGACTCATTAGACCGTTTCAGAGGGCGATTGGGAGTCAATGACATTGCTTTGGGTCTGGAGTTGCATGTCAGACAGACGAGGTGCGGATTCATTCAATGCAGGATATTAGTGACGCAGGTGAATTTTTTCTGACAATCGGCAAAGATTTCATTCTCAGCAGTAGATTCTTAATTCCAGGGATATTTTTACATTATTGAATTGAATTTCCACCATCTGCAGTGGCGGGATTCAACCTGGATCCACAGAACAGGAGCTGATTTTTCTGGATTGATAATCTATTTGTAATACCATGAGACCTACTGGGAACCACATGTTGTACCCAGCTGCCATTTCTTGTGATACCTTGTGTTTCATCATTGCTTATGTTATTCTGGAATCTCATCCTTCATTAAATCCTGATTGAAATACACAGTCATGAACACCTTCTCGAATGCTCGAATTTCATTCAGTCTGTTTTGTTTGAACAGACATTTCAAGGCAGCTGCACACCAGAGAAGAGTAGGAAATGATAATGGGTGATTGTGCACTGGACCTGCCACACGACCAGCATGTCTGTCCAGGAGGTATTTATTGTGGGTCAGAGAACCTCAATCATTATGGCATGGATAGAGGCCATTCAGCCCATCGTAGAGTAGCAAGCTCTCCAACTGCACAATTGGAGATAGAGAGAGTGTGTTAAGAGAGATTGTGTGAGAGAAATAAACAGAGAGAAAGCAAGTGAAGGGAGATAAACTGAGAGAGGATAGAAAGAGGAGCGACTGGCTGAGTGTGAGAGGAAGAGGTGTTAGATGAAGGTGAAGTCAGATAGATCAGCAGACTGCTTGACAGTAGGTAAATATGGACAGACAGAAGTTAGAAGCTTTAATTAGAAATTCCTCTGGAAGGCAAGCCCTTTTCTGGGCGCCATATACTGTGAGCACTGTGCTGATACTGGCTGTCATCGCAGATTATTTATTTCCAAGAATATGACAGAGCTGGGTTACTGACAGCTAAACAGAACCCATTAGGCCAATAGATTGGTTCCATGGAGAAAGCAGAGTTTTTAAATAGACTGTGCCAAGAGCAGCAGGAAATGATAACCACCACCCCGCCTCCATGAAACTCCCATCCCCCACCCCCACTGGTACTGTATGAGAGACCCAGCCAGAGAATCTCAGTGAGGGGACTCACTGACAGAGGTGAAATCAAGATCTTAGCTGTGGGTCAAATAATGATTGATGAAGTTTGCACACCATTTTTCCTAGTTATGTAATTCCCGTTTCAATTTATATAGCTCCTAATCAGGAGTGTATTTTAACAACCTTATCTCTTTGTACTTTGCATATAGTGGTGTGTGCAGAAAAACATTTTGTTCCTTTATTTTATATTGCATAGACGGATTTCATTTATTTTATCTCTGTTAATTCCTCATTGTAGATGTATTCTTGAATCTGTTCTTCATATGAGTTATAAAGAGTAACATTCCAATTCTGGTATATGGGGAACATCACTGTCCCTCCACCCAGTCTAATCAGCCATGTCCCCCAGTCCTCTCCATATTCTGTCTTTTCCCCAATATCATAATCACAATGTAATTGACGTCCATTAATTGACACTTCTTGGCAGTTCCTTAACATCGATAACATCAACAGCATGATCTACACCTGCCCTCTCTGATCTTGGAATAACAATCTGAACTGTGTTTGTCATGTGCAATTCTCAGTTAACGTATCCATGCCGTTTGATTTTGCAATGACTGATCAGTAGTAATGGAATTTATTTCTGTATTCATGAATAGAGAAGCATAGTTATGTTCATTTAAACTTCTGGCATTACTTTCATATCGAAGGCTGACTGAATGATTACACACAGTCAATCTGCCATCTTCAACATTCCTTCCTTCAGTCACACTCGCATATCACACCCAGAACGCATAAATGTTCAAAGTTATTTTGAATTTTAATAAAGTAGCTTTGACTTCAAAGGTGTTAACTGGAGCTATTTGCTCAGCAATTGTAATGACGTCAATCGCCATGAATCGTATGCGTCCCTAGAGAGTTTCTCTCTTCTATCAATAAGAGAATGCTTTCAGTGTTTTACCCTATAGTGTGAGCGGGAGCATGTCCAACAGCAGTAAGAAGGATTAGCAGTTTCATAGAGAAGAGAGGAGAGTTGGAAATCTAGTAACATTAGACTGGGATGTTCCAAAAATGGATCACAACCTGGGAACATTAGACTGGAATGTTCAAATAATGGATATTAGTTTATCCTATGGTCTGTACTGGCTTTCCCAGCCTTGGATATCATTAGCATCACGGATTGAAGATGTACTGATGGTTATTCAAGCTGGTTACTATCCTATCCTTGCTATAGTTGGTGTTCCTGGTAAGTCACTCTGTGGGTTTAGTGAAATGGTCTGAACTGAATCGATGCTCATGATATGCAGATTTTGGAAAGGTGCAAGCCAACATTTTCAGCTCCAGTCAAAGATTCCATTCCTCAAAAATTATAGCTAGCAAAGTATTATTTACAAATTACTTACCAATACGCAAGGATAAAACATACTGTTCTCAACCTATTTAATTCGTTTTCTCCTGCAAAGTGTACATCTCCATATCCTCCCAAAATACCAATCCTGTCCAATACCACCATTAAGACGTCCCAGTCTCCTCCTCAGCCTCAGTTCAATTCCAGAATAAACCATCGTTTGTGCCTTTGTTAACTCCAGATACATCTGTTTCAAGTCCCATTCTAACCACGTTCAATTGCAAAATAATTGCACTTGAGATGTTTAACTTATTCTCTGCAAAAAATCAGAAAGATGGGCAGACAGTGTATGGTGGGTCACATCATTGGCTCGTATTCTAGAACCACAGAATAACAATCTGTTGATATCGGCTTGCCTTATGCCCATTAGAGAAGGCAGTGGGTCACCTTTCTCTGGTCAAGTCTCTGTTTAACTGCAAAGCCACGGCAAGTGTTTTACTATTTATTGTCCTGTGGAACAACTGAACCAGCCACTCAGTTCAAGATCGGCATAACATACTGGCCTGACCATGGCTGCACACATCCCGTGAGGGCAGAACGAATGGAAAGGTAGCTCCCTTCCTCTGCCTTCATCCCATATTCCAACGGCTCATTTCCATTCAGGTAGGTAGCCATTCACTGTTTTAGATGAATTCTTTGTGATTGAGTCTCTTCCAAGAGTGATGCCCATCTCCATGGGCACCTCTGGTACTGGCTTTATTAATGTTGACCTACAGATATAAGGATGTTTTTAAATTCTACATCAGTGGCAGTGCATTGGAAATGAATTGTTTCCTGTGTCACACGAAAGAAATGGAGCCAGCTAAGTGATGGAAAGGAATTATTGTGATGAAACCTGAGAGTGTTATTGAGGCAGTGTTTGGGGTATTGTGGACAGATTTTCTTTCCATTATAAGAAGTGATCTCCTTACCACAGAGAGAGTGAAGAGGAGTTCCTCCAGAATAATCCCTGGGATGATGGCACCATGAGGAGTGAGTGAAGGTTGATCTGTAGCGCTGTGAGAGAATAAGAGGTGATTGCATTGAACCCTGAGAGGGATGGACAATCACTCCTTATATTCTAAACAGACAATGAGAAGGTGATAAATTCCATGACTGCTATTTCACTCAGGATGCATGATTCGGGACAGTTTTAGTGCCTGGGCGGACGTTACACCCTACCACCCCAAACCATACACCCCATTGAGAGAAACGGAGAGTTCCAAGTTTTGAATAAACTCTTCCCACATTAATAGAGTGCAATTGGTGTGTGATCCTGCACTGAATGTCATATTATCCACCACCCCGATAGCAGCCACAGTACCTTCATTCTAAAACAGTTAACTATTCCCAACAGCTTCTGACCTTCATGAAGAACATGAATCTATCTTCTCACAGATGCAAGGTACTTCCTTCAGGTTTAGACCAGAAGAGTATAAGACATTGGAGCATAAATTAGGACAGTTAGCCTATTGGGTCTGCTCCGCCATTCAATCATCACTGAAAGGTTTCTCAAACCCATTCTCCGACCTTCTCCCCGTAACCCTTCATCCCCTGGATAATCAAAGACTATTAGTCTCCGTCTAAAATATACTCAATGACCTGCCCCCACAGCTTTCTGTGGCAATAAATTTCAAAGATTCACTATGCTATGGTCAGTTCTTATATTCAATTCTTCTCGTAGTAAATGCTCCCAATCATAATAGCAATTGCCCTCCTAACTACTGCCTCAACCTGCAAGCTGACCTTGAGAGAACCCTGCACTAGAACTCCCAAGTCCCTTTGCACTTCATATTTCTGAATTTTCTCACCATTTAGAAAATACACCATGCCTCTGTTCTTCGTGCCAAAGTGCATGACCTACACTTTCCAACGTTGGAATGTATCTGCCAATCTCTTTACCTGTCCAAATCTTTGTTCATCCTCCCCGCTTCCTCAATACGACCTGTCCATCTGCCTATCTTTGTATCGTTTGCAGACTGAGCCAGTCTGCCCTCAATTCCCTCATCTAGATTGTTAATGTAAAAAGTCAAAAGTTATGAATCCAACACTGAGCATTCTGGATCACAACTTGTCACCAGCTGCCATCCTGAGAGTTACACTTTTATTCCCACTCTCTGCTTTCTGCCAGACAGACAAGCTTCTATCCACGCCACTACCTTGCCTCTAACAGCACGGGCCCTTATCGTACTCAGTAATCTCCTGTCTGACTCCTTGTCAAAGGCCTTCTTGAATTCCATGTGGATTACATCCATTGGCTGTGCTTGGTCGAGCCTGCTCATTTCCCCTTCAAAGAATTCCAATAGATTTGTCAGGCATTAACTTCCCTTGATGAAATCATGCCGACTTTGCCCTATTTCACCAAACACTTTCAAGTATTTAGAAATCTCACCCTTCACAATGGATTCCAGGATCTTACCCACGACAGTCGTTAAACTATTCACTTTTTTTTGTCTTTTTCCTTACTCCCTTGTTAAAAAGGAGTGTCACGTTAGTGGGTTTCCTGTGCTCTGGGATCGTTCCTTACTCTAATGATTCCTGAAAGATCACCACGATTGCCTCCACTCCCTCTTCAGCTATTTCCCTTATAATACTGGGATGTAGTCCATCTGGTAAAGGTTATTTAAACACCTTCGGATATTGCATTTTTTACGAGAATGTTCTCCATGGTGGGTCCATCATACTCAGCTCTGGCCCCTCACTCTCTTGAATGTTTAAGGTTTTACTCGTGCCTTCCACCATGAAAGCTGATGCAAAGTAATTGTTCAGTTCCTTGGGCATTTTCTCGTTCCCCACTGCTATCTCTCCAGTTTCATTTTCCAGCAGTCCAATGATCACTTTTGCCGCTCTTTTGTACTTTATATATCTGAAGAAACTGTTACAGTCTTCCTTTATATTACTGGCTAGCTTACCCCCATATTTAATTATCTCCCTCCTTACTTTATTTTGTTTGCCCTTTGTTTTGTCTTTGTAAGCTTCCAAATCCTTAGGTTTCCCACTGCACTTTGCCACATTATATCATTTCTCTTTTACTTTTATGCTATACCTGACTTCCCTCGTCAGCTATTGCTGTCACATCCTCCCTATACAAGCCTCTTTTTCCTCAGGATAAATCTCTGCTGTATCCTGAATTACTCCAAAAATCTCCTGCTATTGACGTTGCACTGTCTTTCCCGCTGGGCCAGTCTCACAGTCAACTCTACCCAGCTCCTCATGTCTGTGTAATTGCCTTTATAAAGCTTTAATACCATTACTTCTGATTCTAACTTCTCCATCTGAAACTGCAGAGTAAATTCAATCATATAATGATCACTGTCAGCTTTAGCTCCCCTCATCTAGTCTTCCTGCGCAAGCTGCTCCAAAAAGCCATCTCATCGACATTCCACAAATTCATTTACCTGCCAACCACTATCAATCTGAATTCCCAGTCCATCTGCATAATAAAATCCCACATGATCACTGTAGCTTTGCCTTTCCTGCGGATCTTTCTAGCTCCTGTTGTATCTTACACCCCAGCTCCCTGTATATAAATCTAACTGTAATTTTTCACCTTTTTGTATCCACAATTCTACAGACACAGATTCTACACCATCTGACTTCATTTAATTTCTTATTATTGATTATTGATTAAATTCCATTCTTAAAACTCAGACAACTCTACCTCTCTGCCCACCTGCCTATCTTTTCAACAGGATGAATATCCTTGAATATTCAGCTCCCAATCCTGGTCCTCTTCCAGCGATGTCACTGTAATGCCCATTATGTCGTACCTGCCAATTTATGGATGAGTCAAAAGCTCATTTACCTTATTCCTTATGCTGAATGTATTCCGATATAATAGTTCTATCCTGTATTACCCGACGCTCTTCTCATTGTCATTTGTTTGTCCAGCCACTGACCACTGGATCATTCCCCTCCTGCTCCAAGTTCTGAAACCCAGATGATATATCCCAAACCTGAGCACTATGTATTCAACACAACCTTCAGAACTCTTAATCCCGATCACGGAGAACATTATCTATGCTTTTAACTATACTATCCCCAATTATACATCATTGGGCAGCATGGTGACACAGCATTGCTGCCTCATAGTGCGAGGGACTTGGGTTCATTTCTAATCTCTGGACCCTGTCTGTGTGGACTTTGTACACTTTTCCCGTACCTGCATTGGGAGCATTACTTTTTTTCTCTCACTCCACAGTACGTCTCTGTGTTTGCTTCGGATTTCTACCATCTACAGTATTTTTGCTTTTGTTCGATGGAGAAATGCAGCAAATGTGACGGGTTTTTGTAAAAGCAGCTGTGGTTCATGGTTTCCTCTGGGTGATTAGGAATCTTGCCCGGCCTCTTGTCTGAGTGCAGTGTCCCTGGTTGCCCATTCCATCTCTCTCAGTTCTCTCGGTCCATCAGCACTACATGCAGCATTTCCTTACGCCACCCCTGGGACTCCCCACACCCCATTGCCTGGCACTAGATACTCCCTTCGCAGGACTGTGCACACAACGACACAGAACTTTCTGACCAGCTGGGGATGCTGGGTAAATACCCTACCATTGAAAGGAACAGAATAACTAGAATCCAATTGAATAGTAAAGCTAAGTAAACAGGCTGAATTACATCCATCTGCTCTGACATTTTCTAATCTTCTGTTTATCCTCGTTCATCTGCAAATAGATGGCCCATATGTATACCTTGTCAAACAGGTTTGTTGGCTGGGATAGATATCAGATCCAGTGATCATTGGACTGATTCAGTGGTCTCACTTTCCTGACGTCACACTTAAGTTGTTATTATCAGGTCTATCCAGTTTAAAGAAAAGGCCTTGCTGGAGTTGTGCTGGAAGGATATTTGAATTTTGGAGACATTAGAATATGTCACGTGCGAGTGAGGTTAGGAATCGTAAGGTCGCACAGTTAAATACTTGCCGAAGTGCTTGTCAGAGAGGCAGCACTTCCGATATGTGGATCATTGGGATTCCCGAGTCGGGTGAATATACACAAAAAGGATGGTATGATCCTGAACTGGCAGCAATTTACGAAATGTGGATTATTGGGATTCACGTGTCAGTAGGACACACATAAGAAGGACGGGATACACACAAACTGATAACAATCTCCGATATGTGGATCAGTGCGATTCTTGGGTTGGTAGGATATAAACAAGATGGACGGGAAGGACTTGAACTGGCAGCAATATCCTGGCCGGCAGGTTTGCTATTGTCCTTTACGAGGATTTAAACTAGTGTGTGGCGGTGGTGGCGGAGGGGTGTTTGGAACCACAGCAATAGGTCCACAGGTAAAGTGACTGAGGAGGAGTTGGAGACTAATCACAGTACAGCTAAGAACAACAAACCAAAACAGAGGGTACTGAACACAATGGCCTGGCAGTCTGAAGTGTGCTGATTTTAATATGAGGAATCTGTTTGTTTGAACAGGTATTTCAATGTTGATGCATGTCAGAAAATAGGAAGAGATAATGGTTAATTGTCCATTGTGTCCTTATCTGGACCAGCTTGTGTCTCCAGGCACCAAACCTTGTTACTGTGGGTCAGAGAACTTCAGATTTAATACAACACAGAAGGAGGCCATTCAGCCCACCATGCGTCCATGAGCTCTCCAACTTGACAACTTGAAAATAGAGGGAATGATCGGAGCTAGACTAAGAGGGAGAGTAATAAGCAGAGAGAAAGACAGTGAAGTGAGATAAACAGAGTGAAAAAAGGAGCGACAGAGTGAGTGAGAGCAAGGGGTGTCAGGCGAATGTGATGTTAGATCAGGAGATAGCATGAGGAGAAATACACAGAAACTTTTCTTAGAAACTCTCACAGACTGTAAGTCCTTTGTCTGGTGCCATACCCTGTGAGCACCATGCTGATACTGGCTGTCATCCCAGATCATTTATCGCCAATAACATCCCAGAGCTGAGTGGCTGACAGCTAAACACAATCCAATAGACCAATAGATTGGTTCCAGGGAGAAGGTGGATTAATTTAAATATTCTGGGCCAACAAGGACTTATAGCCCCTCTAGACACTGCGTGAGAGGCAGGGTGGAATCTCAGTGAAGGAAATCACTGGCAGAGGGGAAATTAGGATCTCAGCTGTGGATCAAATAATGATTGATAAAGTTTGCACATCACTTCCATGGTTTTGTAATTCACATTACAATTTATATAGCTCCACATAGTAAGTGAATTTTAACAATATTATCTTTTTGTAGTTTTCGTATTTTGGGATATACAGAAACGCTTTTTTATCTTTGTATTTTGTGTTGAATAAACACATTTTATTACTGAGGAAGAAAGGACCTGCTCCGAAGGGACAGTCCTCATCCTAACTGTGCTGGAACCAGAATGTGAGTGAATCTTAACCGGGGCTCCAGACAGAGCTTTAAACTGATTAGGAGTGTGTGTATGTGCAGGGTGGGGGTGCAGTTATAGGGTTTAATTAAAAAAGCCGAAGTAAAAGAGGAGGTAAGAGTACAGAACTCAAGAGAGGTTACTAAAATCTCCAGCACAGACACAAATAGGATATAGCATCTGGAAATGATTAACATATCAAACTTCAAGCGCACTGCACAAGTGAATGACAATGAGAAGAAGGACAGTTAATGCAGGACTGAAGGGGTTACAACTGAATGCATGCTGTATAAGGAATAAGGTAAATGAGCTTGTGGCGCAGAATTAAATCGGCAGGTATGAAGCGATGAGCATCACGGAGATGTGGCTGCAAGGGGATCTGAATACTTAAGGATAGGCAGGTGGGTAGAGGGAGTGGATTTGCATTGTTAGTAAGAAATGAAATTAAATCAATTGTAAGAAAGGAAGTAGGTCAGATGGTGTAGAATCTGCGTGGATAGAATTGAGGAACCACAAAGGTAAGACAACCACAGTTGAAGTCTTGTACAGGGCTCCAAAGAGTAGTCAGCAGCTGGGGCACAAGATACACCAGGAGATAGAAAAGATGTGTAGGAAAGGCAAAGTACAGTAATCATGGGTGACTTCATAATGCACGGGCACTGGTAACATCAGATTGTTAGTGGTTCACAAGAAAAGGAATTTTAGGAATGTTTATGAGATGGCTTTTTGGAGCAACTTCTGGTGGAGCCCACTCGGGAACAGATGATACTGGATTTAATGACGCAGGATTCGTAATGGAGATTAGCGTGAAGGTAAACTTCGGAAGCAATGATCAGAACATGGTTGAACATATTCTGCAATTGATAGAGAAGATAGAATCAGAGGTAACAGTATTTCAGCTGACTAAAGGCAACTACAGAGGCATAAGGGAGAAGCTGGGTAGAATTGACTGGGAGAGGGGTCAAGCATGAAAGTCAGGGGAACAGCAATGGCAGCAGATTCCAAGATTAATTCAGGAGACACAGCAGGGATTCTTGCCGAGGAATAGAGGCATGGTACAGGGAGGATGAGGCAGCCAGGGCTGATGAAGGAAATCTGGGATTGCATACAAGCAAAAGAGCAAGCATATAATGTGGTGAGGGGCAGTGGGAAAGTAGAGCATTGGGAAACTTACAAAGACTAACAGAGGGCAAAGAAAGGACAGAGAAGATTAGATGTGGAGGTAAGCTAACCAATAATAGAAAGGAGACTGTCAGAGGATCTTTAGATATATAAAGTGAAAAAAGAGGCAAAAGTGAATGTGGATCACTGGAAAATGATGCTGGGGAGACAGTAGTGGAAGACAAAGAAATGAATGAGGAACTTTGCATCAATGTTCATGGTGGAAAACGCGAGTAATTTCCCAAAAATTGAAGAGAGTGAGAGGGCAGAGCTGTGTATGGTGGTCATCACCAAGGAGAATATGCTAGGAAACTGAATGGCCTGAATCTGGATAAATCACCTGAACCATATGGACTACATTCCAGCATTGTAAGGGCGATAGCTCAAGAGGTAGTGAAAGTGAACGTGGTAATCTTTCAGGAATGACTAAAATCAGGAAAGGCTGGAAAATTGTTAATGTGACACTCCATATAATAAGGGAATTAGGCAGAAGATGGAAAATTACAGACTGATTAGCCAAACCTTGGTCGTGGGTAACATCCTGGAATCCATTGTGAAGGATAGGATTTCTGAATACTTGGAAGTATTTAGTAAAATAGTGCAAAGTCAGCATTGTTTCATCAATGGGAGGTCATGCCCAACTGGAATACTTTGAGGGAGTAACGAGCAGATTTGACCAAAGAGAACCAGTAGCTACCCCCCTGCTTCTCTAAATTCCTTTGATAAGGTGCCAGCCAGGAGGCTATTGAGAAAGATTAGGGTCCCTAGTGTTACAGGAAAGGTGCTAGCTTGGATAGATGGATGGCTGTCTGACAGAAAGCAGAGAGTGGGGATAAAAGTGTTCTTCTCAGGATGGATCCAGTGACAAGTGGTATTCCTCAAGATTCAGTGTTGGGACCACAAAATTCGCTTTGTGCATTAATTGTCTACATAAGGAACTGAGGGCATTCTGGCTAAGTTGTCAAACAGTGCAAAGAGGGAATAGAGGGATAGATAGTATCAAAGAGGATCCTTCTACGACAGGCAGAGGATATCCTGTGCATCCAATCACCTCATCTACTCTGTCGATTTCTCCTGGTCTCCTCTTGGGAGACAGGACGTCAACTTGCAGAACGGTTCAGGGAACACTCTCCATCACACAACGAACAACCCCACTTCCCTGTGGCTGAATGCTTCACCTCCCCCTACCACTCCTCCAAGGACATGCAAGTTCTTAGCTTCCTCCACTGCCACATTCTGGCCACCAGACGTCTGGAGGAAGAGCGCGTCATCTTCCACCTTGGGACCCTTTTACCACACGGTATCTAGTGCAATGTCACCAGTTTCCTCATCTCCTCCCCTTCAACTTTATCCCAGATCTAACCCTCCAACTGAACACCGACTGTTGAACTGTCCTATCTGTCTATCTTCCTGCCCATCTATCCACTTCACCTGCCATTCTCACCACTCACCTTCATTTAGCCATCGCCTTCCAAGCTACCTTCCTCCCAGCCCCTCCCATTCATCTCTCAACCCCTTTCTGCCCACCCACGTCATTCCTGATAAAGGCTTTATGACTGAAACGTTGAATATCCTGTTCCTCAGAGTCCGCCTGACTGGCTGTGCTTTTCTATCACCATACATTTTGACTCTGATCTCCAGCATCTGCGGTCCTCACTTTCTCCTGCTGAAGGATTTGCCCAGGTTATGGGAGTGAGCAAAGAAGTGGCAGGTGGAGTATAACGTGGGCAAGTGCGAGGTCATGCAGTTTGCCAGGAAAAGTAAAGGCATGTACTATTTTCTAATAGTGAGCAAGTTCAGAAGACTCATGGTGTGGGGGGGGGGGGGTGCTTGCTAGTCCAAGGATCTTGAAATGGAAACCTGCAGGTTGCCAGCAGTTGGGAAGGCAAATAAAATGATTCCATTTATTTCAAGAGGGCTTGAATATAAATGCAGGGATGTACTTCTGAGGCTCTACAAGATTTTGGTCAGGGCTACAGTTGGATTATTGTGCACAGTTTTGGGTCCCATATCTCAGGAAGGATGTACTGGCCCTGGAGCATTTTCCGATGAGATTCACAAAAGTGGTCCCAGGAAAGATAAGCTTAACATATGGAGAACATCCGCGGGCTCTAGGTCTGTATTTAATAGAGTTCAGAAGGATGTTAAGAGGTCTAATTGTAACTTACAGAATATTGAATGACCTGGACAGGGTGAATTTTGGGAATATATTTCCAATCGAGGGGAGACTAGGACCCATGTTGACAGGGTAAAGAGAAGACCTTTTCAAACACAGATAAAGACGAAACTCTTCAGCCAGAGAGTGGTGAATCTATGGAATTCACTGCTACAGAAGGCTGTCGAGGCCAGGTCATTGAGTATATTTAAGAGTAAGACAGATAGGTTCTTGAATGTAAAAGGTATGAAGGGATACAGATAGAAAGTGGAAGAATGGGGTTGAGAAGCTTAACAGCCATCATTGAATGTCGGAGCAGGCTCAATGGGCTGAAAGGCCAAATTTCTGCTCCAATGTCTTCTGGTCGTATGGTTAATATTGGCTCTCCTCATTCCTCATTGGAATTTTATCTTCTTATAACTTATAAAGAGTAACATCTCAATATTGATGACTGGGAAATATCATGTTCCCTCCCTGGAGTCTCTGCAAACATGTCCCCAATACCATAATCACACTGCAATTGAAATTCAGTGCATGGTACTTAATCACAGTTGTTTGACATCGACAACATTAACTGCATGACCCTCACCTGCCCTCTTTGATACTTGACCAACCATCTGAATTCATATTCTCTGTTAACATATCCATGCCGTTTGTCTGTTATAACTCATGCAGTCGTAGGCACATTTTTCTGTCAGATTATGGACTAGAAAAGTTGTCTCCATATTTTACTGGCATTATAATCACTGATCAATAGTTACAGACTGTATGTTTCCATTTATAAACGGAGAAACTTGTTTATCTTCTGACAATCCTTTGACATTATTCCATATCCAAGGCAGATTGAATGATTACACGCAATCAATCTACCATCTCCAATATTTCTTTCCTCAGCCACCCCCACATATCCCAAGCTAAATGAGTAAATTTTAAACATTCGTTTGGATTTTAATGAAATCAATATTGAACTCAAAGGGCTTAAATGGAGCTATTTGTTCAGTGACTGTGATTAATGTCCATCTCCGTGGATCCTAATTATCCATCATTGAAAGATAACTGGCCTCTATTCAGTGAGTTATCCCATAGTTTGAGTAGGAACATCAATGACAGCACTAACAGGAATCAGCAGCTCGAGAGAGCGGGGGAGGAGAGATCCGAATCTTAGAACATTAGACAGGAACATTTCAATAATTGTTCATAATCTGAGGACCATGGATTGGAATGTTCTAACAATGGATCAGAATCTAAGAACATTAGACTGGAATGTTCCAACAATGGACAGGAGTTTATCCTTGGGTCTTTACTGACTTTCTCAGCCTTGGATATCATTAGCATCACGGATCCAGGATATTCTTTGGATTATTCAAGGTGGTTACTATCCCATCCTCGCGATTGTTGGTGTTCCTGGTAAGTCATTATATTTGTCTACAAAACCGAGTAGAACTGAATTTCTGCTCATGATATGTACATTTTGGAACGTGCAAGTTAATATCCAAACAAAAATTATTTCCTTATATATTAAACCTATCAAACTACGATTTATGAATTACTCACTGATACGCGAGAAGGAACCAAACGCTTCTCAAACTCCATCATCCATTTTGTCCTTCACAGATTTCCATCTCCATGTCCTCCCCACTCACCAATCCGGTCCAATACCAGCATCATGATATCTCAGAGTCGTCCTCAGTCTCAGTGTAATATCGGAATAAACCATTTGTGCCTTTGTTCAATCCGGATGCAACAGTTTCGCGTTCCTTGTAATCACATGTCCATCACTAAATAATTGCTATTGAGAATATTTAAAAAGGTCCCTGCACATAAGGGAAGACAGTTTATGTTGGTCAAGCCATTGACTCATAATCTAGAGCCACAGAATAATGGCCTGTTGATATTTCATGAAGGAAATTAAAAGCAACCATTATCATTTGTTATAATAATCAATCTGCTTACCTCAAGTCAATGTGTCATGCTTCCCTCGTCAGGTTTCCGTGTGACTTCTGTGATGAACACGTGGGTGTACTGTACCTTTAAGAGAATTAAAAAACCAACAATAACTACCTGACAGCGCCAAGAGTTCTGAAAAAGATATAATGTAGCATTTTGTCGAACTCCCGATTAGCTCATTGTCTTGAAACAAATTCAGCAAAACATTTTAAATTATACCCCAAAGTACCCACCTCCAACCAAGATTTAATTTATTATATTGACAATCTTAACAGCCAATGATACAATCAATCCAATAGTTTGGTGGTACAAGATCATGGAAAATTGAACAGTTAAGAGGAGAACTGACAAGCTACCAGCATGCAAAGATTGCCTGAAAAATAGGTCTCCTATGGATACCTTTATTGATTAGTAACTGGTGAAGCAGAGTCCCTAAGAAGAAAGAAGACAGGAATTTGGAGAAGAACCAAAAGCTTCTGGTTTTGAGATAAGGAGTTTTGTTTGTAAGTCTTAATTAGGAGTCTTAATGGACTAGTATTGTGGAGGGGGAAGGTAAAAGACAGTTTAGAGGAAGGAGTTGTAAATAGTCGTTCGTTTATTATTCTCTGTTATACTTTAAGAAATAAAGTTGCTATTTTTTACTTTAAATAGATTTGGACTCTAGAATTATCACAGATTACTGCATGGGATAAATATTTTGTGTGTTGCTGGTTTCAATTAAGCAGGAAGATTTATCCTGTGTTGTAACACGACAAAACCCATAGCTATGTGTTTTACTCTTTATGGTACTGTGGAACAACTGAACCAGCCACTCACTTCAAGATCTGCATCACGTGCTGACCAGGGTTTTCATACATCCTGTGAGAAAAGAACAAAGGTAAAGATAGCTCCCTTTCACTGCCTGTTTTCTGTATTGCTGCATCTCATTTCCATTCAGGTACGTGATCATCCCCTATTTTTGGTGCATTCAATCTCATTGAAATTCTCCCCGAGGGTGACGCACATCTCCATAGGTATCTCTGGCTTTATTGATGCTGACGTACCGATGTAAGGGACTTATAAATTCAATGTCAGTCGTAGTACATAGAGAAGGAATGGCTTTTTGTGGCACAGGAAAGAAATGGCAATGTCTAAGTGAGTGATAAGGTGTTTTTTGACAATGCCAGAGAATGCTGTGCTACTGAGACTTTATAAAGCTCTAGTTAGGCCCCATTTGGAGTACTGTGTCCAGTTTTGGTCTCCGCACCTCAGGAAGGGCATACTGGCACTGGAACGTGTCCAGCAGAGATTCACACGGATGGTCCCTGGAATGGATTGTCGAACATACGAGGAACGGCTGAGGATCCTTGGATTGTATTCATTGGAGATTAGAAGATTAAGGGGAGACTTAATAGAAACTTACAAAATAATACATGGCTTGGAAAGGGTGGAAGCTAGGAATTTTTTTTCCATTAGATGAGGAGACTAGGACCCATGGACACAGCCTTAAAATTAGAGGGGGTCAATTCAGAACAGAAATGCGGAGACATTTCTTCAGCCAGAGAGTGGTGGGCCTGTGGAATTCCTTGCCGCAGAGTGCAGTGAAGGCCGGGACACTAAAGATCTTCAAGGCAGAGATTGATAGATTCTTGATGTCTTGAGGAATTAAGGGCTACGGGGAGAATGCGGGTAAGTGGAGTTGAAATGCCCATCATCCATGATTGAATGGTGGAGTGGACTCGATGGGCCGAATGGCCTTACTTTCACAACTATGTCTTATGGTTTTATGGTCTTATGTTGTTGAGGCAGTATTTGGGGTACTATGGATATACTTTGTCTCAAGTTTCACCCGACTAATCCCTGGGATGATGGCACCATGAGCAATGAGTGAAGCTCATGTGAGAGAATAAGAGGTGATTGCATTGAACCTTAAGGGAATGGGCAATCACTCATGATGTTCTAAACAGACCCTGATACTGTGATAAGTTCCATGGCTTTTTTTTCACTCAGAGTATATGATTCTAGATAGTTTAAGAGCCCATGAGAACTGAGACAGAGAGAGAGAGAGAGAGAGAGAGAGAGAGTGAGAGAGAGA
This sequence comes from Hemiscyllium ocellatum, assembly GCF_020745735.1. NCBI lineage: Eukaryota > Metazoa > Chordata > Chondrichthyes > Orectolobiformes > Hemiscylliidae > Hemiscyllium > Hemiscyllium ocellatum. The sequence continues at coordinate 30,708,796 of NC_083446.1, forward strand.
AAGAGGGAGAGAGGTTCAGGCTTTTGAATAAACTGTCCCAACATCAACACAGTTCAATTGGGCGTGATCCTACATGGAACGTCATGTTATCCATAATCCCGACAGCAGCAACAATGCCTTCATTATAAAAGAGTTAACTCTTCCCAGCAGTGTAGAGAGAAGGAAAGAAACGGAGATGTCGAAGAGGAAAAGGAGTTATTGTGATTATCCCTGAGAGTGTTGTTGAGGCAGTATTTGGGATATTGTGGACAGACCTTTCCTCTTTATAAGAAATGATCGCCTTGCCACAGACAGGGTGCAATGGAGTTTCACCAGACTAATACCTGGAATTATGGTACCATGAGGAGACAGTGAAGATGAATCTCTGGCGTTGTGAGAGAATGAGAGGTGATTGCATTGAAACTTGAGGGTGAGGGACAGTCACTCAAGCTGTTCTAAACAGACACGGATATGGTGAATGATTCCATGGCTTCTGTTTTTTTACTTGGGTTACATGATTGTCGATAGCTTAAGAGCCTCTGAGAATATTCCCCTCACTCCACACCCAATTCCCATGTCGCCTGAGAGAGGAAGAGCGCCAGTCTTTAACTACACTCTCCCCACATTAATACTGTGCATTTGGTGTATGGTCCTGCACTGAAAGTCCCGTTATCCGCAATCCTTACAGCAGCCACAATACCTTCATGCTAAAACAGTTAACTATTCCCACCAGATTCTGACCTCCATGGAGACGATGGGTGTGTCTTCTCAGCGATGGAAGATACCACCTTGAGACTTGGCACAAATCATTTGGCTTCCCTCCTCATTGCCAGCAAACTATGGAACTATTCTTAACATCATGGAGTCCTCTATCAGTGTATTCTCGATTTCATTGGTGTGTCACGTTGGAATATCAATGAACCCCTCTTGTTCCTGTATAACTGTCTCGTGGGGATGAATATCCTCCTCCAGGTCGCATGGAACTCATTTAAGGATCTGATTGGACTCTGCCTGCTCCTGTTTAATAACTCGGTGCACTAAACAGACGACTCTTCTTCCCGTGGAACTGCCAGGAGTATTGAATGTGCTGTCACTCTTCCTGTTCCTGAATGTTAGCTCATACCATGTGAAACCAGCTTGAGATGCTGAATGAGCTCCTCTTTTAACTGTGGAACTGTTGGCGACTGACCCCAAACCTCTTTATTTGTGTTCTGAAAGACCCCATCCAGTGGGAACATTGCACCTGATCCACATTCAGATTAAATAAGTAGGTGGTCCCGATGCCATCCTGAGTCAAATACTGCTTTGGTATCAAAACCATTCGCTCTTTCCTGAGCCCCTGTGTTCGCCTCTTGTTCATACCAATAAGTGACGGTGTATGTGTAGGGAGTGCTTTCCTCTCACAGAAGGTAATCACTGTCAGGAATGATCTGGGCTATAGAGCTAGGGGAGCTATATCACTGCAAGTATTTAAGGAGGAGGTAGATGGATTTTTGAACAGACAAAGAGCTAAGGGGTGAAGAATTGGGCATTAAAGAGGAATTACTGTCAACAGTAGATCAGCCATGATGTTATGCGATGTCTTGATCATTCGAATTACCTGATCCTGTTCCTTTTGTCCCCATATTCAGTAATTGCAAAGTTAATGGCTGTAATTTTCCGAAATGTTCTTTTATTAAACATTGCAATCAGAGAGAGTAAAGTATTTTGTGAGTCATCTCTGGTTGAGGTATGGGGACTGTATTCACTGTGAATCTGGGTCTATAATATCACCAACAAATGAACCACAAGTTGCAGAGGAAACACTCTGTAAAGAGACCAGAGGTGTCTTTCGAACCAAATAATATTTTCAGGACTGAGCAGCAGGAGTGGAGCATTAGATACTTTGTCACTGCTCCATGTGCTTTTGGTCTCAGCAGCACGTTAAATAAATGCAAACATCCAGGCACCACAATCCTCTTGGGAAAGGAATTTCCACTTGAACAGCCCTTGAGAATTCCTCGTTTGTCTTCCAACAAATGTTGGAGGGTCACTATGTCCTTTTCCAGTCCGACTCCTCCACTGGTTCCACCCATCTAAAATGCAGCCAGTTTAGTGAGGTGGCCAATGACTGAGGTCTCAGACTCCGCCATTTTCTAGAAAAATGTGAGACACAGAAAGTTGAACCCATAACAAATGGTAAAATGATAGAGTGCGCCAAATGTTATTTTGCTCTTTGAAGTTATTCTGCTCACACAAGCTACTGGTAGTGTGATTCTTTCTGGAACGGTGGGATTTGGCTGAATTCCCTTCATTTCAGACAGTGGAGAGATTTAAATGAATCATCACCAGGAATCCTTTACAAGTGGTAAAGATGACGTGAGGATTTTATGGTCTCACACTTTGCTATGGGGCGGAACACAATAAGAGAGAGGGATCAATCGGCTGCTGCTTCTCAGACAGGCAACATTTTTCTCCCTCTCTGTGTTGGAACATACAATAATGTCAACTGGACACCAAACTGGAACATGTGTAATCTCCTGGAACATTCTCTGGAAAACCTGATTATGGATTATATGCAGGTGCGTCATTGCACTTGTTGTACACAATTCTTTCCGACCGCAAAAAAAGTCCCCACTTTATAATTTGAAGACATGCTTACATGTGTCTGTGTACCTTGTAAATATCGGTAGGTGTCTTCATAGTCTGTGTGTTAATATCAATGCATCTTTCTCTTAAAATTTATTCTCTAGCTTTAGTCTCTCTAACAAGAGATAATATGCATCCAACTGATACACTTTTCAGAAAGTCATGGATGTTTCAATACTATTTCTCAGCTAAGATCAAAACTGATAATCCCCCACACCAAAAGGCCGGCATTCCAGGAATGAGTAAAGGGAAACCTCTTTGAAAATCTTCGAAAATAATTATATCTTTTTATTTTAGTTTAGGGGATCAATCCTGCACACAGTACATCAGGTGTGGTCTCAGCAATGCCCTGTACAGATGCAGTAAAACATTCCTGTAATTAAACCTAATACCTTTTGCCAAAAACAGCATCATTCCACTTACCTTCCAAATCACTTGCTGCATCTGACTTCATATGATTCATGTCGCAAGAACATGGAAACCTCCTGTATCACAGAGTTCGGCAATCTCTCTCCATTTGAATTGTTTACCATTGTTTCATCTTTCATGTCAAAATAGACAACTTACTTTATGTTATTTCTGCTAAACGTTTGCTCACTAACCTTCTCTGCCTGTAACACATTGCAGACTCACTACCTCCAATTGACGACACATTGAATGACCATCTTGATGTATGAGCTAATTGAGCTTCAAGTCATTCCCTTCCCTTCCTCCAGATCTTTGATACAGATTGTTGATCATTGATGACCCCACAATGATCCCTGAGGGATTCCATCAGTTACAGCTTTGCAGCCTGAAAATAAACATTTATCTCTACTCTCTATTTCCTATGAGCGACAGTTTCCCTGTTTTTGTGCAGCGGCTCAGGTGGGTTGAATGGCCTCCTTCTGGGCTGTGTAGTGTACTGAACGAGCTGAGTGACTTATTCTATATTCCGTGTAATTAACTAGAGGGACTGAATGGTCTCCTCCTGTGTCATTGTAACGATCCTGTCTGACTGAATGGAGTGTTCCCCAACCCTGTAACAGCCTCAAGGGTGGATTGATAGGGGAAGCAGTATATCTCTGTAAGAGCCTCAAAGAGTGGATTGAGGGAACAAAACATGGGATAGGGGCAGAAGTTTGTCTGACCATCCATTTCCTATCTGTCCCCAATAAACACTGACCCTTCTGTTCAGTAAAGATGAGCCGAACTCAGCCTTGAATATCTTCAATAACTGTTCCCTGAGGATGAGGACACCACAGATAGCACAACACTAACGTGAAAGGGACATCCTTATTTCATTGTGGGACTGTTATTTAAAATTGTGTTTACTGAACATCAAATCACCACCTCTTTTCAGACATAAGGACAGAATAATTAGGAATAATTAGGAACGTAATCCATTCCAGACTCCAAACCTATCCCACATTCTCACTGATCTTTTCCAATCAAATATGTATCGCACTGAGCCTCTGCTACTGTCTCAGGAAGAGATAGCATAATACGGCAGGAGCATTAAGGAAATGAGCAGATTGAGGCAATTCCGTCTATCAAGTCGGAAATTCCGTTCAATAATTTCTTATACGTACCTCGATCTTATTCTTCTGCCTTTTCCCGAGAATCCTTGGTCCCCTTACAAATCAAAATATATCGATTTGTGTCTTAATGACACTCGTGTCTGTGCCGATGTGTGTCTGTATGTGAGTAAGTATTTGTGCGTGTCTCTGTGTGTGTATGTCTGTATGTGTGTGTGTGTGCTTGTGTGTGCGCTTGTGTGTGTCCATGTGCTTGTTATCTGTGTGTTTGCGAGTCTACATCTGTCTGTTTGTGTTTCAGCCTGTGTTTCCATCTGTATATATGTCGATTTGTATGTCACTGTATATGTATTTGTGTGCTTATACGTGCATGTTTACCTATCTCCTTGTAAGTATTGTTTGTGTTCGTCTGTGGATTTCTGTGTCTGTGTCTCTGTGCAGTGAGGTATCTATGGGTTTTTGTTTTTGGGAGTTAAAGGACTGTTGTTGGAACTGCCAGTGGGTTATAACTGAGAATTGTGTTTCACTGAACATTGCTCCTTAACTGGTCAGTAGGACGTGGATGTTTCAGATTCTCTACACTAGGCGTCCTGATCCTCTCCAGCTCATTAAGAGTCCTCCCCACATGGCTGGCGAAAGAGAGTGACGGAACGGATAGTGGACACTCCACTACCCGACTTAGCCCTTTCTATCCTATTCCAGGCTGTTTCTCCTGGAATGGGAGAAGGGGATGGAGGGAGAGTGGGAATGGGTGACCCTGCTGTTTGTGCTGGTGTGTGTGTGTGGCGGGGGGGGGGGGGGGTGCGGGGGGGATGATTGGAAGGGATAGTTGTGAGGTGTCTGGAATGAATCAGTCGTCAATTTTGAATCCATATGGTATTATTAGTTGTTGAATTCAATAGTGAGAGTGGGAGTGCCTGAGCCTTATTTGGAGACAGAGCATGAACCTTGATCGGGGTTAGGTGCTATAACAGATATACAGTGAGTGTGAGAGAACAGAGAGTATATGGTTACTCTTGTCCTAACACAGCTAGGAGGATATTGTTGCTTGTCCAGTATTGTGGGACATTTTGTTCAGATTATCTCAGCGTCGAGGTGAGCCTACCCAAATGTCTTGTCAATGTCTATCACTAATAACAACACAGACTGCCCCTCAGCTTCCACAGAATCAGTTTAGGTAGAGTTTACAGATAGCAAGGAGAAGGAAATATCGGTGTGTTATACATCGAAACCAAAACGGTTAGCAGAAAATCTGAGCATCATATGCTCTGGAAATTACATAGACAAATATCATGGAAACTGCAGTTTTTTTGGTTGGTCTCAAGTTGCATCTAAACTGCGTTAACTAATTGATTGCTGAAACTGTGAAAAATAAGTTCCGTAAGTGTATATAAGGTGGGTTGAAGAGTATGTTGTGAAGCAAACTAGAGAGCTGGTTATTTCGGGTTTGGTGTTGTGTGGTCAGAAGAACGAATGATTAACCTTGATCTGAAGCAGCTTTTGAGGAATAATGGAATTTATAAGATGCATTTTATAAGGTGTCTGCATGCAATATAGAATGCTTGAATATTATAGTCAAACATCATGGAAGACTGGAGACTAGCGTGTCAAGATATCTTCAGTAAGTTGGGAAAGTACAATATAACATTCAGTGGGAGACAAGCAATGGGTGTTAGAGTCATAGAGTCCGACAGCACGGAGACAGGTCCATCAGCCCAAACTGGTCCATTCCAACCAAAATGCCCATCCATGCTAAACCCATTTCCCTGGCATTGTCCCGTACCTTTCTAATCCTTTACTATCCATGTATTTGTTCAAATGCCTTTTAAACGTTGTTAATGTGTCCGCCTCAACCACTTCCCATTCCATATGCATAACAGCCCTGTCTTAAAAGGTTGTTCCTCACGTTCCCTTTTATTCTGTCCCTTCTGACCTTACACCGATGCCCTCTTGCCTGTGATTGCCCAACCCTGGGAAAAAAGACTGGGTGCATTCACTCTATCCATGCCTGACATGATCTTATAAACTTCAATATGATCCCCCCTCAGTCTCATGCAAACAAAAGTAAAAAATCCTAGCTTATTCAACCTCTTTATATAACTCAGACCATTTGAGAGCTTGGCAACATCCTTGTAATTTTTTCTGAACTCTTTCCAGTTTAATAACATCCTTCCTATAACAAAGTGAACAAAACTGAACATAACGCTGCCAATATGGTCTCACCAATATCCTGTATAACTGCAGCATAACTCCCTAATGTTGATACTCAATGATATAAACCGATTAAGGCCAGTCTGCCAAAACCTTTCTTCACTGTCTACATCTGAATCAACGTTTAGAAAACCATGCGCCTGATTTCCAAGATCCCCCTGTTCCTTTGAACTCCTTAGGACCCAACCATTCACCATGAAACTCCAACCTTGATTTGACTTTCTAAAATGCAAGAACTTACACTGATCTATATTAAGATCCATTTGCCATTTCTCAGCCACTTCTCCAGCTGATCAAGGTACTGCTGCAACTTCTGAAATTTCTGATAACCTTCCTCACTCTCCATGATGCTGCCTGTTTTAGTGCCGTCTTCAAACTTACAAATCATGCCTGTACATTCTCATTTAAATCATAGATACACGTAATATGTAGTGGTCCCAGCATCAACTCCTGAGGTATTCCACTTTTCACAGGCCTGCAGTCTGACCAGCATGTTTCCAGTGTTAATCTCTGCTTCCTACCAACAAGGCAATTTTGTACCTATTTTTGCCAGCTCCCCCTCAATTCCATGGGATCTAACATTCCAGAGCGGCATACCATGTGGAATGTTATTGAAGGCCTTACTGGAATCTATCTGGACTACCTATACTACCCGGACCTCCTCAACGTTGCTGGTCATTTTATCAAAGAACTCCAACAAAATTGTGAGTCACGATCTCCCTTGTTCAAACTCCCGTGCTGAATTTGATGAAGGGTTTTTGCCCAAAACATCAATTTTCCTGCTCCTCTGATGCTGCCTAACCTGCTCTGCTTTTCCAGCACCATTCTAATCTTACTCCGAACTACATCCTGTCTTTCCAAATGCATGTATACCCAATCTCTCCGAATCTTCTGAAGTAACCTACCCACTAGATTTTAGGTCTTTAGTTTCCAGGTTTATCTTTGTAGCATTTCTTGAATACAGCTTCAACATTCGCTACGCTCCAGCCGTCCAACACCTCACTCATTGGCCAGCAATGATAGAAAAAAGGCAAGCAATGCTCCCGCAATTTTTTCTCTGTCCTCCTATCCTCCTGCGGTGTTTCCGAATATAATGGTCAGGACCAGGAGTTTTTAAATATACTGCAAAGTTGGAAACATACGTCCACTTATTTCAGGTACAAACACCAAAGTGTGAGAAAGTGACTTAATGATGGTTAACATAACAAATTAGAAAATATGTTAATCAGAGGAAGTGACTTCAGAAGAATTCCAGCTATTGTGGAAACCTGAGAATTCTCAGAAATTAATGATCCAAAAAAAGAAGGCCATGAAACTGAAAAGGAAATCAAAAAGACAACATAAATGCTAACAAAGACTGCATCAATCTGGGATCTATATTTCAAAGGAAACAAAATAAAAGCAAGGTCAATTGTGGAAATTTGTAATCGGGAGAGGAGAGGTCATTGTGGAGAAAAGGTAAATGGCCAAGAAAACAACTAGTTACTTTGCATCCGTCTTCATGAAGGAAGGTCAAGAAAATCACCCAGTAATACCAAATGATCATATCGGACTCCTGGAGCTAAAGACATAAAGTCAATTCATATCAGTAACAAGGTACTACTTAAACATGGAGCTGTATTGAGCATTGCTAAGTCTGATGAAACAGATGCACTTCCTATCAAAATGTCGGAAATAAATCACCAATAGTAGTATTAATTGCACTGTCGATGACTGTGTTTTATATTCCTGTACATTCTGCAGAGACCGGAAACTATTGTGGATAAATGTGAACCAAGCACTATAGATGAATGGAAGGGATCCAAACAGCTACAAAGGGAAAAAAAGACATAGTGTGGAGAACTGCAGACCAGTTAACTTGACATTTGTAGTGAAACTGTTGGAATCTATTACACAGGATGACATTTTTCCTATTTAGAAATTAACAGCAACAATGGAGAGAATCAGCATGCATTTCTGATAGAGAAATCATACTTGATAAACTTCAGAATTGTTCAAAGTTGTTTCTTACAGCATAGATAATGGAGAATCAGTAGAAGTGACATATATTGGATTTTCAAAAGGGTTTCTATAAGATCTCAGTGAGATAGTAAATGCAATGAATGTGAAGGGTATTTGGAGGAATATATGTCAGTGAAAATTTAAAGTTTGTATCGACTTCATTTAAGAGAGTTAGAACATTGATATAAAGACATGTTGAAGCAGTTTCACAGTCTGTTGACGGGACTGTAGCTGGAGTATTGTGTACAGTTTTGGTGACCGAATCTCGGAAAGAATATACTGACCGCAGAGGAAGTGCAATGGACATTCTCCAGATTAATCCCTCAGATGGTGAGATTACCTGATGAGGAAACTCGGCCTGTGTTCTCTAGAGTTTCAAAGAATGAGAGGTGGGTCACAGTGAAATTTAGAAAATTCACAAAACATCCGACAAGTTGAATGCTTCCCTCGCTGTCTATTCCACATTCAAGGCAAATAATGGCAGGATCTGGGACAGGCCAGTTAAGACTGCAGTAAGGAGGGAATTCATCACTTGGAGGGGACTGACTAACACAGGGGCATGGAAACCTACTGACAGGCAAGAGTAGTGAGAATCTCCAGATATTCTCCAAGTGTGTCCAGCGGAATAGAATAACCAGGGAACAGGTAGGACTCATTAGTGACTTGCCAAGTTGCCACCAAATCAGCTTTAGTGGTAGGAGACAGACGGTGGTGGTAGAAGGTTGTTTGTGCGATTGGAGGCTAGTGTCCAATGGTGTACCTCCGGTATCAGTGCTATGTCTCTTAATATTTGTGATTCGGAGATGTTGGTGTTGGACTGGGGTGGTCAAAGCTAAAAATTGCATAACACCAGGTTATACTCCGAAAGGTTTATTCAGTAGCACTAGCTTTCGAAGTGCTTCATCAAAACGCACAACCACCTGGTGAAGAAGCAGCGCTTCGAAAGTTCATGCTTTCAAATAAACCAGCTGGACTATAAGCTGATGTCTTCTGATTTATCATACAGGATGCAGCTGTGAATATGTACGAGGGGTGGATGGTGTCATAAGTGAGTTTGTGCTTGATACAAAGATTGGCCGGGTAGTTGGCAGAGAGGAGGAAGGCCTTATCTTGCAAGAAGATACAGATGGAATGGGCAGATGGTCACATCAATGGCAGATGGAATGTAACCCTGATAAATATGAGGTGATGCACTTTGGAAGAAGGAACCAGGCCGGGGGGGGGGGGGGGGGACTCAATGAATGGCAGCACACTAGGAAGCTCAGAGGGTGCTTCTCCACATATCCCTGACTGTAGCTGGACAGCGTAACACACAATTTGAGAAAGCCTACGGGAGCGTAAACACAGCTTTCACACATCGAAGCATGGATTATAAGAGCTATGCAGAACTTAGCCAAGACGGGATACTCTGTGTAGTTCTTGGAGCTACATTACAGGAAGGACGTGATTGCACTGGAGGGGGTGCAGAGGAAATTCACGAGGATGTTCCCTTGGATGGAGCATATCAGCTATGGAGAGAGGCTGGAAAGCTCGGGTTTTTTAGTTTGGAGCAGAGAAAGCTAAGGGGGACGTGAATCAGGAGGATAAGATTACGACGGACATGGACGGGGTGGATAAACAGCAGCTGGTCCTTTTAATCAAAGGGACACACTTTTAAAGTGAAAGGTTTGAAGTTTAGTGAGGATTTGAGGACTGTCTTTCACCCAGAGTGTGTTGGGGTCTGGAATGCACTTCTTGAGAGGGGAGTTGCCATGTTAACCTCAAAACCTTTAGAAAATACATGGTTGTGCACTTGAAATGCCATAAGATTCACAGCGACGGATTTTGTGTTGCAAAGTGGGGCTAATGCAGACCGTGCTGTATTTCTGATAGTACAGAGTCTGTGCTTCTGTGATTGTATGGCTGTGGAAGGTCAATAATTCAGTAGCGTATGATAGGAATTGATGGATTTCTGAAGAATATCTTATCGAAGTTTATATGAGTGAACTTGTAATATCTTCTGAAAATACGCCAATGGCAAAATTAAGAGAAAAAGGTGCAGCTTTCTTACAGTCTGATACCAGATAATTGAGGGCAGGGCAATAGCAGATCAATGGAGCAAATACTTCAGTATGCCTTCACAGAAGAAAACAAAAAAAAAATAAAATTTCCTCGCAATACTAGGGAACTTTAGTCTGGTGAAAAAAAAAGGAATAGAATGAAACTAGCAACTAAAAAGCTTTAGAGAAAATATTGGACTGAAATGAATGAGCATAGACAAAATCAACAGACGTTAATGAAATAGGAATCATATTTGAGACAGTGGCTTTTAGTAAAGTTATGGAGAAGGTATCAAAGCAATACGATAGGAATCTCAGAAAGATTTTTGATAAAGCCCCAAGCATTTTGTGCAAATTCTATGGGACTGGGGCTAATATATTGTCGTGATTTTAGATTGAGAGAGCTGGCAGGAAACAGTGAGTAGGAACAAAACTGTTTTTTGAATGAAAGGATTGGAAGATATAACAAGGATCAAGATTTGGCATCCAGCTATTCCCAATACACATCATATCTTTGATTAAGGGGCTCAGTTGCAATATTTCCAAGTCTGCAGATAGCACTAAACGATGTCAGCTTGTGAGTGGATGAGGAGGATGTTAAAAAAAGGCTCCAAGGTGATTGAGACAAGTGGAGTGACTGGGCAAATACCTGGCAGTTGGAGAGCAATGGCAGAGATGACAGGTTGTGTACTTTGATGGGATCAATTGAATGGCAGCCTATAATTTGAAAAGTTATTGGTTGAAAAGTGTTGATCTATAAATTAAGTGCATTTTTGTTTATTTCTGCGCAGCCTTCTGACTCCATGTAGGACAGTGAGTTCTGAACACGGAAGTCGATACTGGGAATGGCACTGGCACGCTGTATACAGTCTACATAGACCCAGCAAGTGGGGAGCTGTAACATTGAAAATAATATGGATCTCCCTGTACACCAGACACTGAAAGCAATATTGCAGGCGCAGATAGGAGGTAGGAAGATAAATGGTTTATTCACCTTCATTTCAGGGGAATTTAAAATACAGGAGTAAGGGTGATTTACTGCAACTGTACAGGGCCTTGGTGAGACCCCACATCGAACATTGTGCAGTATTGTGTGCAGTTTTGGTCTCCTTATCTAATAAAGGACAAACCTGACATTGAGGGAGTGCAGTGAAGGATGAACAGGCTGATCTCTGGGATGACAGGTTAGTTGTGGGAGAAAAGTTTGTGGTGAATGGGTCTGTGTTCCATGGGCTTTAGGAAAATGAATTGAGATCTCAGTGAGATATATAAAACTCTGACAGGGTGTGACAGATTGGAAGCAGGGATGATAGTTCACTTTATAGAAAACGGTTCACGAATCGCATTGCAGTCAAATCGTACTTAATAAACAAGCGTTATCAGAGAACTCCCTATATATTGATAGGCTGAAGGCACTATATTTCATAATGTTTAAACATATTTTGGTATATGAACATTGCGTGGGGGAAACTGCATTGAGGAGATGTTCGACCATGAAATAGCATGGGGAAAGCTCAATGTTCTGAATGACCTCCTCCTCTCCCGATGTTTCTGTGCAATCTATGGGAAAGCTCTGTAAATGTCGTCACAAGCTCTCAGATGTTAGGAAGCATGTCTATTCAGGGTCAACAGGACTGTGTTTCCCATTCCCTTTTCTGATAACGGGGATACAATTGAGTGTCTCACTTGGCCGATTCAGAGACCATGTCTGTGCGTCACTTTTAGGCCAGACGAAGGAAGTCTGGAGATTCACTTCCTGAAAGTACATTGGCGAAGGAGATTGAGGTTTACAATCAACGTTGGACACAAGATCACTATTACTGACATCAGTTTTTAGGTCTCGATATTTTATTAATTATTTTTAACTTCCACCAGCTGCCAGAGCATTGGCCTGGTCTGGATTCGTAATCCAATGATATGTCCACTATAGCACCATCTCTGCATGGGGACCTATCAGAAACCACACTGACCGCAGGGACACGACTTGTTGTGCAGCACAAGTCTTCAGTCTTATTGCAGGAAGGGGGCCAGGGCCCATTGCCTTTGTCATATCTATAGTGTTCAGCTCTTTCCTCATGACCGTACAGCAAATCGAATTGAAGACTAGCATCTGTGGGAACCATGATGAGTGTGAGGTGAATCATCCACTCAACACGTCTGGCTGAGCATAGTGCAGACACCACATCCTTGACTTTTTTCACTGATGTACAGAGTTGTTCCGATATTTCGGATGTGGATATTTTTGCAGTACTCTGCTCCAGTAAATTGTTTAATAGTCCATCGACATCTATGTTTGGATTTGGCAGGACGACAGAGCTTAGATCTGATCTGTTAGTCTTGGGATCATTTCCCATCTCCATCAGACATTAGTTCTGCTGGTCGAAATTTAACCAGTTAAGTGTGTTAGCTTTAATGGATTGTCAACAGGTTTAGATCCACGTGATTCCGACCCTGGCATGTTCACCCACACTCATCACTGAACCATGGACCGGCTTGATGGTAATGTTAGACTGATGAATTATCGTCGGGAAAATGTTACAGATTGTCGTTGAATACAATTCTGTTTCTGCTGCTGCTGTGGTCTACAGCATCAAATGATAACCCAGTTTGAGTTGGGTTAATTCAATGCTATTGACTGTCCCCCAGTTCACACCGAGACCCATTCACCCATCAGCCCTGTATTCTGTACCTAACCTGGTTTCTGATGCGGTAACACTTGCATTTTCATATTCTCATTCTGCTGAGGGCCTCTCCCTGGTGTCACGCCTCTTATTTGTTACTTTAATGTAATGATGTAAATCCTTTCTCTTCCACAATGTCAACTTCTGTATTTGAAGTGAATGTATTCCCCTCTGTTTTTCTCCCTGACCATGATTAAGAGCTCTGTTGTGTCAGTGATGCCAGATTTATGGCGTTTCAGAGTCAAGGAACTTGTGCACCATGTATTATTGTTCAGTTCCCAGTGTACGGTTCTCCATGTTGGACAGGATGTTTGAGCATCTTTGACATACTTCTTTGAAAATTGTCCAAAAACAGAAATTGCTGAAGAAATTGCTGAAGATGTTGCAACATCTTCTGGAATGAATACAGTGTTAAACTTTCAGGTCCAGTGACCCTCTACAAAGCTCCCAGTTTCTCAAGACATTTTGGTATTTTTATTACCAGTATTCATAGTTATTTGTTTTGTGAAAATTTGTTCTGCGCGTATTCAATTCTGGAGAAACTCAGCAGGTCTGTCAGCATCTGCAGAGACAGAGAAACGGCGTTAGTATTTCAAGCCCAGTGTGATACTTCTTCACAACTGAAAAGCATTGGTAACTTGGCTTTGTAATATCTTGCCAGAGGTGGGAGATTGGTGACAGGGAAAAGAGAGTGTAACGAAAGATAAACCGGCTTTTAGCAGTGGTGAATGTGAAGATGATATAAAATGGTTTTAAATTAAGGTGTGAATTGGGAAAGGGGTTCTCTTTATTGAGTGCAAGATAAAGAAGACACAATTACACAAGATCATAGGGAGGCCAGGAGGGAGAATGTTCACTATGTAACATTATAAATATCTGTCCATAAATACGTTTTCACTTTCGAGATCATCACTTCCTTTAGACAAAGGATATCAGGTGCTTGCCTTCTTATTGGCACTAGCAAGCGATTCATGCTACCTTAGTTTTGTAATAGGGAGAAAAAACAAATCACAGTATGAAGTTTGGGCTGAGTATTGTTTACCTGTCATGTTTAATATGGTTTCAAATTTGCAGTATTTATCTTTAAATGCTTGTTCTTGAAGTTAGTATTGGATTGAGTGTAGAAGGTTGAGGGATGACATTATAGAAGTTTCTAAAATCATGAGAGATATCAATAGGGTGAATAGCCAAGGTCTTTTCCACAGGATGGGGGAGTTCAGCCATACAAGGTATAGGTTTAAGGTGAAAGAGGGGAAGATTTACAAGGGAGGCAGGGGCAGTGTTTTTACACAGAGGGTGGTGTTGGTATTGAATGAGCTGCCAGAGGAAGAGTGGTAGATCCATGTACAGCTAAAACATTTAAAACTCATTTGTACAAACATATGAATGGGAAACATTTCGAGGCATATGGGCCAAATGAAAGCAGCTGGGACGAGGTTAATTTGGAAAACCTGGACAGCATGGATATTTAGACAAGGTTCACGCAGAATAAGTGTGGTTTTGTGAAAGTGAAATTATACTTTGCCCTGTAAAATCATGCAAAGTATTTCTGGAGATGCCTGATAATGTCACGAGCGGACTTGATAAAGGAGATCTGTTAGACACCAGGTTTTCCAGAGATTTTCCACAATGTATTACAAAATAAAAGTTCTTACACAAGGTAGGAGCTCGTAGGATGATGGAGAATGTATTAACATGGGATGATGATTGCTTAGCACATAGAAATCAGAGAGTCAAGAGAAATGAATGTTCATGATAAAGGTGTATCTGCTGGAGGACCACAGCTATCAGTCCGATGGCATCAGTTATTTACACTTTATACTGATAGCCTGAAGGAGGGAGCTGAGTGCAGTATGCATCCGATTTTGACGATGACACTGAGAATCAAAAGGCAGGCTGTTATTTAATGGAGAGCACTTCCAGAAAAAGAACAGTACAAAGGGATTGGAGTGTTCCTGTGTATGAAACATAAAGTCAGCATGCTGATGCAGCAAGTAACTAGGTTGGTTCATTAGGCGGCTTCCAGGGATGAAAGGGTTGTGTTATTAAGAATCTCTAAAACAGTGAGGCGATTATTCATTGGGCTTTAAATAAGTGAGGAGTGATACTGCTGAAAATTACAAGACATAGAAGGGACTTCAGAAGTTAGATGTTGAGATGTTGTTACCATTCCTGAGTGGAGTCTCGAACACGAGGACATAGATACCGAATATGGAACATCGATTTCTATCTGAGTTGCAAAGTGATGTCTTCTCTCAGAAGGTAGTGAATGTCGGGAATTCCCTAACCCAGAGAGGTGTGGAGGGATACAAGGAATCGGCAAGAAAGCGGACTTAGACCTGGATTAGATCAGCCATGTTCATATTAAATGATAGGGCAATCTCGAGGGGCTGAATAGCTTACACTTGTTCAAATTTATTAATTTCACATGTCATGGTTTTGCAAAGTAACAGGTTATTTTCCCGGAAGTTGTGCTATGTAATGCTACATTCGGGTGAGCAGTGGATTTGTGTGAGTTAACACTGGGTGGGGTATGGGGGCAGTATTCACAGTAAATCTGGGTCTGTAACACGACCCACATCTGGAGCAGACGTTGCAGAGAGGGGAAGCCTGGAAACAGGGAGTGGGGCTGAGTGTCACTTCCTGACCCAGCCTGGATTTTCCAAGTACATTTCCAAAACTGCACCTAACCATCGTAGTGGCCTTGATCTGCCCCTGTGTAGCAGGTCTGAAAGGCTGAATGGAACATCAGAACATAGGGATGAGGGACACGAGTGGGCCATTCGGCCCTTTGACACTACTCCACCAGTAAATAAAGTCGTGGTTCATCTCATTGTGGTCCCAGCTGCACTTTTCTCTAATGCACCATTATCCTTGATTCACCTGTCTATGGAAAATCAGACGAAGCTAGCATCGATATAATATAAAGATTCAGCCATCCCAAACTTCTGGGAAAGAGAATTCCCACTTGAATGAATTCCCACCTAGTGATTTTTTTTCTCACTCCGGTTGTGACTGAGGATGGAGGATGTCACACTTTCCTTTTCTAGTCCCACTCTTCCACTGCTCACAACAAATTTTAAATGTAACCAGGTTGGTGATATGGCCAATGATAAAGGTCTCAGACTGGCTCAGGTTCAGTGATAAGAACAAGTCAGGCAGATTTCTTTAGACAGCCACAAGTTACTAACAGAACTAACGGAGGAATATGGTGGATCTGTGGGTAGCACTGCTGCCTCAGATCACCAAGGAGCTGGGTTCAATTCCTACCTCGGGCGATCCTCTATATGGAGCTTGATCATTCTCCCCGTGTCTGTGTGGGTTTCCTGCCACAGTCCAAATATGTGCAGTTTAAAGTGGATTGCCCATAGTGCCCAGGGATGCGTAGGTTAGATGGGTTAGTTATGGGAAATGCAGAGTTACATGGATAGGATTGGAGGCACGTCCAGTTGGGATACTGTTTGGTGAGTCAATGTGGACTTAATGGACGGAATGTCCTGCCTCCACACTGTAGAGGTTCTATGACAATGACAATAAATTTGGACTATACAAACACCCAGTGGGTACATACCTGATCCACTCTTATCAAGGTCTTGTATGTGTCATTCTCATTTCAAGAGTAACCTGCTAAATCCTTCATAATATAAGCCCTTCACCCCAGGAATACGTGAAATGAAATATCGCTGAACTGCTTCCAATGTAATTATATCCTTTCTCAGATAAGGAGACACAAAAACTAATCTCACACTCAGATCATAATGTTTATAATTGTTTTGTCAAAGTGCTGTGAGTCTTTGGAACACTTCCCCACAGAGCATTGGAGGCAGAGATATTGAATATTTTTGAGGCACAGACAGAAGGTTAATAAATAACAACAGAGTCAAGGATTGTCGAGGAATGGGCAGCAATGTGCAGTGTTGGGGAGAAACGTAGACAGTGGTATCAAATAACACGGCTTCAGAACCTCCAGGAATATAATGCAAAATGAAATGATAATATTGATAAAATGTTAAGGGGGAATACTAGACGGCCGGGATCCAGAAGGTCTACTTTGCTGGGCTCTGCATCAATGCACGGGCAAAGTGCTTCTCTAACCCACCCCATCCCAACCATTTACTTAAAATTCAACACTAAAAGAGTGATAGAATCTTTACTAATCCCGATTTGTCAAAGGGAAATGACAAAACATGGGGAAAGGATCGAATAAGTCCCAACAAGTGGTGCACCCGTCAGAAGCATCGAGCATACCTGAGGCTGCAGCTGCAACCCACTCTGCTCGTTCCATGGACCCAGTTACTCACCAGGCCTTGGTCACTGAGTTCACCAAGTTACGTGAAATGATTGAAGCTATGATTGAAGAACAGTTCAGCCGTGGCTAGAGCCGCTCTCAGCCGTGCTCCAGAAACATGAGCAGCAACTTGACAGCCTTGGAAACAGGACATACGATGCCAACAGCCGAACTGCAGCGACAGAGACCGTGATCGATTCCTCTCGGGAGAGGATCCTCACCCTTGAAAAACAGGTCTGCAACTTAACTGAACAAGATGACGACCTCGAGAACAGGAGTACGATGAAGAATATTCACATTGTCGGTTTGCTGGAGCGGACAGAAGGTGGTCAGCTGGTGAGTTTTTCAAGAACTGGCTGCAACGATTCCTTCACTTCGAAACTGAGGAGGGACGGGTGAAGACTGAGACAGTTCATCGGGTTACGGCACGGAGGTCAGACTCAGACCAACGCCTTCATCCTGTCCTTGTTCGATTACATAGTTATGGGAACAAACAAAGACTGATGGAAGCTTTCCGAACCCGGGGAAAGATCCGATGGGTTTAATTCACGAGAGCTCCAGGATTATGTTATTTTCGGACTTTTCAGTGGCGGTTATTCAGGAAAGAAAATCTTTTGATGATATCAAGAGGAGAGTAAGGGAACTCGGGATTCAGTATGCCTAACGGTTCCCAGCGATGCTCCGTATTGCTTTGAATGGATCCGTGAACCCGTCTGACTCTCCAGAGAAAGCCAAAACTTTGTGGACATTTTAAAGTAAGCTGGATATTTAGATAATCATGTTTCTCTCTTAAAAAATTTTGTTGGATTTTTATGCTATTAACCAGTATTAAATTATAGTCGGGAATGGGTAGAGTACTCATTTTTAACTTCTTCATTAGTATTACTACTTTTGTTTTCTTTCTTTGCTTGTGTCTGGGGTGCAGCTCAAGCTGGAGGGTGTTACAGAGGTAGTTGTGATGTCTAAGTGCAGACCGAAGGGCAGTTCAAGCCTGATTTTTGTTGTTAATTGCCCTGGATTCCATATTGGTAGCGGGCACAAGATAAAGTTTTGAGATATGTAAGCGTCCCCAGTGGGGGGTAAATTCCCCAATCAAGTGTCATTGGCGTTTTGGATTTTATTTCGTTCTTTGGTTTTTTTATGTGTTTAGCGTTGGAAAGTTTTGAGAGCTTGTTAGTTGTAGTAGTTTTAGTTTGTACAATTTTCAGGCACGATGAGTCTTTTTTTTCATTAATGGTCAGCGATGTGTAATTCGATGTGAAACTCTAGAGTTGAAATGTTGCTACAGTGTGTTATGGAAAATTATGTGCTTAAATGTTGTGCCTGGAACATTAAGGGGAGCCATCTGCCAGTCAAGAGGAAAAATGTACTTTCTAATCTTCAAAAAGAGAGGGTGGATGTTGTCCTATTACAGGAGATGCATCTTGATGGCAAGGAACATTTGACGTTACAGCAGGGCGGGTTTGATCAGATTTTTTTCTCATCTTTTAATACTAGGAGTAGGGGAGAAGCCATACTAGTGAAGAAGAATCTTCCATTTAAATTACTAGATTGTATTAGACACTCACGGAAGGATCATCATCCCCAGAATCTTGAACTATGGGAAATAATACAGTATTTTGAATGTTTATTGCCCCCCGCGCACCCTCTTAAAATCCTGGTAGATGCATTTTCCAAATTAAGTTATCTTGCATCGTGGCAGATTACTATAGAAGGAGATTTAACTCTCTTATGGCCCCACGGTGGACAGAATATACAAAGGTTCCCTAATACCCTCGTTATAATGTAAGCAATTAGTGGATTTGTGTGCAGAATTAGAGCTGGTGGATGTCTGGAGGCAGATCTACCTCACAAGTAGGGATTTTACTTTCTCCCTTAACCTGCAGAAATGGCACACGAGGTTTGATCTCTTCCCCATCCCTGCTACAATCTTAGATTTGGTGGCATCCTGTATGATTGGGAATATTATCCCAACATTCCTGCCCCAGAAGTAAGATAGAAGTAACATAAGGTTATGTTGTATGCAGATGAGGGTCTTATGTTTTTGTCAAATCCCACAGTTTCGGCAGCTCACGTGATGCAATGCATTAATTCGCTAATCACCTTTTCGGGCTATAAGATTAATTTTACAAAGTTTGTGACCATCCCTATGGGAGGTCTCAGGGAAATACCTGATGTTGAAGGCAAATCCTGGTTTCCTTTTAAATTGTCACTGGGGTGGTTTCTTTATTTCAGTATATTCATTACATCCATCTTTGATCATTTATTTAATGTGAACTATGTCCATTTGTTTGACAAAATTAAACAAGACCTTCAAAGATGGAATGCACTTCCAACATCCTGGCTAGGTCGGATAGCTGTTCTTCCAATGAATGTCCTTCCTAATTTGCTATACCCTGTGTGAATGCTTCCTTTGATGTTTCCCAGACAGATATTTAGGAGACTTTATGACTGGTTTAGTTTTTTTATTTGGCACCGTAAGCGACTCTTTATCAAGCTAACCAAATTACAACTACCCCACACAGTGTGGGGAGTAGATCTCCCAGATT
Source organism: Hemiscyllium ocellatum (assembly GCF_020745735.1). Classification (NCBI taxonomy): domain Eukaryota; kingdom Metazoa; phylum Chordata; class Chondrichthyes; order Orectolobiformes; family Hemiscylliidae; genus Hemiscyllium; species Hemiscyllium ocellatum. The sequence continues at coordinate 30,728,689 of NC_083446.1, forward strand.
AAAAACTATCAATTAAGCTCCTTATTATCCTACGTCAGTGTCTGGGCCACTGAGGACTCGGCGTGAATGCGGTTAGATATTGAACCCTCTCAGAGAAAGTGAACCCTTATTAGTCTGTTGTTCTTAGGCAAAATGACAACATTTGTGGAGTATTCTCATCACCCAATAATTATCAATACTGTTAAAACATGAATGGCAATGCGTCAGATCAAGGGCAATACAGCCAAAACCATGTTTCTTACCCCTACAATTGCTATACCGAGTTGTCAACCGGGGATAACGGATTCCATGTTTGAACTGTGGGAAGCCAGAGATGTAACTTGCTTGAGTGATTTAGAATTAATAGAATCCCTACAGTGTGGAAACAAGCCCTTGGGGCCAACAAGTCGACTTCGACCCACCCAGACCCATTCCCCTAGTATCCTATATTTACCCTGACTAATGCTCCAACCTACACATCGCTGAATACTATGGGTGATTTATCAATAGCCAAGTCATCGAACCTGCACACCTTTGGATCCTGGTGCTGTGAGGCCGCAGTGCTAAATACTGAGCCACCACGTGTTATTTGAGGGAGAACGAATGACATCATTTGATCAAATGACTCGTAAGTATGGACTACCTACTGAAGACGTCTTTTGTTTTTTTTTCGGTCAGAGATTTGATTTTAAAAAAATACATCTTTACCAGACTCTTACAGATGCGATAGAAAGAAGTGGGTGCTTATTGCTTAGAATACACTCTCTGTCAGTACCCTTTATCATTAGTTGGAATGTGTCCCCTCAGACGAGACTGTGCAGCTTTGTGATGTCTGTGAGAGAGTGTTGGGGGTTCAGAATACCTCGGAGAGATGGGACGACATTTGTGAAAATACTCAAAGGATTTTGATCTGTAATAGGACTCATTCCATGCAGTTGAAAATTGTTCATAGTGTCTATCTGACCCCAGATTGTCTCTCAAAATGCAAAGTGGGATTATCTTCAGCATGTCGTAAATGCAGAAGGACTACAGGCACTCTTACTCATTGCTTGTTGTCCTGCTGCAGGCTTCATATATATTGGAGCACCGTGGTAACTGTGATAGAGTAGATATTGGGGACTGAATTGGAGATGAACCCAGTTTTTCTTTTCCTGGACCTGCTCAGGGTCCCTTACACAGATGCACATGAGGAAAAAAATATATCCTTACTTTCTGTGCTAGGAAACATGTTCTGTTTGTGTGGGATGTCTGCAAACCCCGGGTCTGTTGTGTCGTCGTAAGTTCTTCATGGAGAATATCCGTTTGGACTTTCTCACCAGTATGGTGCGTCAAAAAACAGAGATTTATATAAGACATGGCAGCCCTTTTTGGATTGCCACAATGCAGGTTTATCTGTCACATTAAGAAGGGCTTTTATATAGCCATAATGATATTGTTTATTGAATCTAATATCAAGCAAGGAATAATTATGAACATAAAAATGCGTATCAGTTAATGCTCTTGAAGAATGAGAGCTATTGTATTGTTATGCTGAGCTGTACTATTTATTCATTATTTATTGTTTATTTTTGTTTTTCTTCTGTCGATTTAGTTTTTTTAACTTGTTTTGTATGTACATGTCCATGCGTTTAATTTTGTTCAGTTATTTGAGTTTTGTTGTTATTGGGTTATTGTAATATTAAAACTCTCTTTTCAATAGAATTCCATTTTTTAATAAATTAAAATGGTAACATTGATAGAATAGAGTCCCAAAGAACTCTCATTAGGGAGACCATGTCTAGGTGACATCCTCAGTGCTTGGGAGCCTCGTGTGAAGCACTTCTGTGATGTTTCCTCCGGCATTTATAGTAGTTTGTATCTGCTGCTCCCGGTTGTCAGTTCCAGCTGTCTGCTGAAACATCTGCATCACAAATTCCCAGCTCAGCGAACAGAACCACAACAACGAACACCCAAGCTACAAATCTTCTCACGAACTCTATACACTTCTATAAGAAGCCGTTCAGTTTCCTAGGCTGTAAAGAAATAAGTTATAACCTGTCCAATTTCTCCCTATAACTTAAACCCTTTAGCCCAGGAAAAATCTCTGAAATTTCTTCTACACTCTTCCTTGTTCAATAATATCCTTTCTAGAGCAAGGAGAACAAAACTGAACACCATACTCCAACTGCAGCCTTACCAATATCCTGTATAATTGCAACATAACGTCCCAACTTCTATACTCAATGCCTTGATGTAGGCCAGTGTGCCAACAGCCTTCTTCACTGTCCTGTGTATCTGTGACTCAACTTTCAGACAACCGTGCACCTGATCTCTAATGTCCTTTGTTCACTACACTCCTTCAGGCTCTCTCATTCATCATGAAACTCCGACCTGGATTTGACTTTCCAAAATGCATGACGTCACCCTTATCTATGTTTCACTCCATATGCTATTTCTCAGCACACTTCTGCTTCCGATCAAGGTATTGCTGCAATTTCTGGTAATGTTCCTCATTGGATCCCTCCTATTTTAGTGTCATTTGCAAACTTACTAACCTTGCATTGTGCATTCTCGTCCAGATCATTGATATAGATAACAAACAGCAATGGGCCCAACACCAACCCCTGAGGCACTCCACTAGTCACAGGTCTCCAGTCCGACAAGCATACCTCCACCAGAGCCATTTGCTTCCTAACATCAAGCTAATTGTGTCGCCAATTTGCCAGATTACCTTGGAGTCCATGCAATCTAACCTTCTCGAGCGGCCTACCATGTGGAACCTTACCAAAGGCTTTACTGAAATCCATATAGACTATGTCCACCACCCGGTCCTTGTCAACCTTCCTGGTCACTTCCTCAAAAAACTTGAACAAAATGTGTAAGGCATGATCTGCCACGCACAAAGTTATGCTGACTGTTCCAAGTCAAACTCTGTCTTTCCAAATGCATGCACATCTTATCCCTTAGAACCTTCTCAAGTGGTTTACCGAAAACAGGTGTGAATCTTACTGGTGCATACTTCCCAGGTTTTTCTTTGCAGCCCTTCTTGAATAAGGGCACAACATTTGCTATTGCCCAGTCTTCCGGGACCTTGGCCCCTGAACTGTCTTCTCACACCTCTTGCAGTGCTCTAGGATATATCTGTTTAGGACCAAGAGATTTATCTGAATTTATGCATTCTAATATGTCCAACGGCACCTCTACTATGATATTAACGGTACCAAAATATGACAACTAATCTCCCCCCCCCCCCCCCCCCACCCCCGGCGGCCTCCCAAAGGTCAAAGATCTTCATGTCTTTCTTCATGGTTAACACAGAGGGTAAATTGAGGACCTCGCCCATCTGTTCTGGTTTTACACATGAATGCCCACTTTGGATTTTAAGATGTCCTATTTTCTCTCTAGTCATTCTTTTTCTCTCCAGAGATTCCATTGATTTCACCTACCTGAACCCGAGCCCTCCTTTTTGCTCCTGCAAGTCTCCCCAGCCTCCCTGCATATTTGTTTCTCTAATTCCAATTGATTATTTGGAGGCTTATAGTGCAACCACTATAACATCACCATTCCCCTTTTACTTCTTTGCACTATCCATAAAACCTCACTCAACGTTATCTCAGTTATTTCATCTTTAAATACTGGAGTGGTATGCGCCTGAATCAGAACTATTGGTATTGAAACTGTTTCAATTTACATCTCTCCGTCTCAGTGATTTTCACACCCACAGCACCCCTCATCAAGGTGCAATGGAGATATAAAGCTGTAAATGGATGGGAGCTGCACATCGTGTCACTGCCAGCATTGGCTGCAAGTTTCCCCACACTGGGCAGTGATCTAACACAGTGTTACCGAAAAATGCAACTGTCTGGGTTTATATATGGATGAACCAGTGCAGTCTGCACAGCTCCCTATGCTGGACATTTAGACCAGGATTATAGATCAAGCATTGGTGTGGGCTGCACAGAGTTCCACTCTGGACATTGCTGGGTTGCATTCAGCAGTACGCTAGCTGGACCTATACAGTGCTCCATCTTGAACGTACAATGGATGGGCTGGTTATGTGAGTTGGATTGCAAACGTGAGAGAACTAAACATCTGGCAACGCCTTTATTTTGTGTTTTCATTCTTGTGACTGGCCCCTTCAAATCCTGACTCATTTGATTAGACCTGACCCTCTGAATGAGTCATGGTGACTGTTGTTACAGCATTTGGGTCTGCAATATGACCAACAAATGGAGCAGAGACTGCAGAAAGGGGAGTCTCCGTAAAATGGAATGAGGGAATCACTATCAGATCAGCTGTGGTCTGAGTGAATGGTGGGGCAGGATTGTGTGGACGACGAATGCAACTTATTCATTTATTTCTGTTTGTAACAGGCAAACTCCCCTTCTCTCTCGGTGCCCAAAGCTGGTGGGCAGTGAATCACCTCCTGCTGTCCCTGCACAACAGGATCCTGGGGCCTCACAAGCCTCCAGATTTCACAGTGCCAGTCTCGAGCGGTTGAGTGACTCTCTCCTGTTCCTGTGTCCTAGTCTCGAGCAGTTGAGTGACTGCCTCCTGTTCCTGTGTCCCAGTTGAGTGACTCCCTCCTGTTCCTGTGTCCCAGTATCGAGCAGTTGAGTGACTGCTTCCTGTTCCTGTGCCCCAGTCTTGAGCAGTTGAGTGATTCCCTCCTGTTCCTGTGTCCCAGTCTCGAGCAGTTGAATGACTGCGTCCTGTTCCTGTGCCCCAGTCTTGAGCAGTTGAGTGATTCCCTCCTGTTCCTGTGTCCCAGTCTCGAGCAGTTGAGCGACTGCTTCCTGTTCCTGTGCCCCAGTCTTGAGCAGTTGAGTGACTCCCTCCTGTTCCTGTGTCCCAGTCTTGAGCAACTGAGTGATGCCTCCTGATCCCAAGTTTGTGAAAGTAGATATCCTCCTCTTGCTACTGACTAACAGGCTGCAATCGGTCTCTGCTCACCTGCTGCTCCTGTGGAATGGAGTTGAGGGCCTGAATGGCCTCTTCACATTCCTTACAGCTTCTCTTGACTAAAAGCCTTTCTCCTGTTTCTGTAAAATACCATCAAATTCTGAATGATGTATTTTTGTATTTGACTCTCAGTAATTGAGCAAACAAAATAACTGACAGAATTCAGAACCTGAATAGCCTCTTCCTGTTCCTGTGTTATACACTCAAGAGTCAACAGAGTCTCAGTGATGTACAGCACCGAAAAAGACCCTTCGATCCAGTCGTCCATTGTGACCAAATATCCTAAATTTATCTCGTCCCCTTTGCCAGCACTTGGCCCATATCCCTCTAGACCCTTCCCATGCATGGACCCATCCAAATTCCTTTTAAATGGTGTAACTGTGCCTGCCTCCACCATCTCTTTTGGGTACTCAGTTCATAAACACTGCAGTCTCTCTTTGAATGTGTTGTGCGTCATTTCCCTTTATAAATCTTTCCCCTCTCACCTTAAACCTTTGTCCTGCAATTTTCGACTTGCCTATCCTGGGGTGACTGTTTACCTTATCTATGCCCCTCGTGTTTTTATAAACCTCTTTAAGGTCCCCTCGCAGCCTCAACACTTGAAAATAGTCCCAGCCTATTCAAACTCTCCCTGTAACTCTAACCCTCCAACCCCTGCAACATTCTTTTAAACCTCTTCTGCACCATTTCAAGTTTGACAACATCTTTCTGACAGCAGGGAGACCAGAATTAAAGGCAATATTACAAAAGTAGCCAAACCAATGTCCTATACAGTTTTTGTCATGCAAGCGCATAGACTCAAAGCAAGCACCAATAAAGGGAAGCTCACCAAGTGCCTTCTTCAATACGCGTCTACCTGTGATGGCACTTTCAAGGAACGGAGATCCTGCACCACAAGATGACACAGTACCTCAGTGGCTTGCATTGCTACCTCAGAGCACAGCGATCTGGGTTTAATTCTATCCTTGAATGACTGTCTGTGTGGAGTTTGCACATTCTCCCCGTGTCTGCGTGCGTTTCTTCCGGGTGCTATGTTTTCCTTCCACAGTACAAAGATATATCGGCAAGTGTATATTGGCCATGCTAAATTGCCCCAACTACCCAGGGATGTGTGGGCGAGGTGGATTAGCCATGGGAAATGCAGGCTCAGAGGGACAGAGTAGGGGTTTCTCCAGTAGGATACTGTTTAGAGGGCTGGTGTGGCCTTGATGGTCCGAATAGCCTGTTTCGTAACTGGAGGGATTCCATAATTTCAATGGAGTTCTATTTGAGTGGTAACTTTCGACAGAACCCTAACTACATATCTTGTCCTGATTGGCCTTGCCAAAATGCAACACCTCATATTTATCTAAATTTAACTCCATCCGCCACCCCTCGGCTCACCTAATCAACTTTCTCTTTTTTCGCAGATATCATTTTTCACTATCGACTACACCACCAAATTTGGAATTATCTACAAGCTTACTGCTATACTTCATATACTCAAATGGAATTGATTTGTATAAGTGACAAGAGGCAGTGAACTCACTGTTGACCTTTGTGGCACACCACTGGTCACAGGTCTCTAAGTTCAATGAACAAACATCCACTGTCACGCCCGGTCTCCAATTGTAAAGAAAATGTTGGATCTAAATGGCGAGCTGTCCCTGGATCCCAGGCAGTCTGACCTTGCTAACCAGTCTACCTTGTAGAATATTTTGGTTTTCTTACTGAATTCCATAAAGACAACATCCACTGTCCTGCCTTCATCAATCATCTTCAAAACTTCCTCAAAACATTCCACCGAGTCAGTGAGATGTGATCTCCAATGTACAAAGCCCTCATCAGTCCTTGTCTTTCCAAATGCATATACATCCTTTCTCTCAAAACCCTCTCCAACAATTTAGTCACCATTGACGTCAGGCTGGCCAGTCTATAGTTACCTGGTTTTTTCTTCCTTTCTTAAATAATGACACTACGTTAGCAGCCCTCCAATATTTTGGAACCTCACCTGTGGAAATCAATGATACAAATATATCAGCAAAATGCAGAGCAATCTCTTTCGTACCTTCCCACAAACCTCTGGGATACAACTGATCAGGTCCCAGGGATTTTTTCACCTTTATTTATTTTAAAATGTCCAACACCTCCTTGTAATATAGACACTTTCCAAGCTATCACTAAACATTTCTTCACTCTCTCGCTCTTGTAACTCCCTCCACATTAAATACTGAGGAGAAATATTCGTTTCATATCCCTCCCATCTCTTGTGGTTCCACATATAGGTAGCCTTACTGATCTTTAAGGTGCCCTATTCTCTCCCTAGTTAATTTTTCTGCCATTAAAAGATTTGTAGAATTTCTTCAATACCTCGTTAACCCTATTTCTAAAGTCAACTTGTGTTCACATTTTTCTGACCCGATTTCCCCATTGACTATACAGTTCGTGCCCTTATACACCTCTCGGGATTCACTTGATCTCAGCTCTGTTTACCTGACATATGCCTCCTTCCTTACCTTGACCAGAGCATCAATATATCTAGCCATCCAGCACTCCCTGCACCCACCAGCCTTGCCCCTCTCACTAATGGGAACACGTTGGCTCTGGACTCTCTAAAACCAAGTTTTGATTGCCTTGCATTTTCCAACCATCCCTTTACCTGTGAATAGGGTATTCCAATCAGCCTTTCACAGGCCTCCACAACACTTTCAAAATTGGCCTTGTTCAAAGTTAGAACTTTAATGTTTACATCAGGTCTTTCGTATTCCATAACTAGTTTAAACATAATATTTATGCGTAACAGACTTGAAATGTTAAATAAACACTTCTTGTCCCTCTGTAACAGGATCGAGAGGCTGCATGGAATCCTCCTGTCCCTATATAACAGCCATGAGACATTAAATGACACAGCAACCCCTGGATTATAAGCAGCCAGTAAACTGTACCCAATGGAGGTCCATCCCTTCTCAGTTACAGAAACAATGAACTCCAGGTGCCCTCTCAGTGAGACCTCATACAGCTGCAGCGACAAATCATTTTATTTTAAATGATTTTGTTGGCAAAATGTGCTAATATTCCAGAGTTCCACCATTCCAAGTCACAACAGGCTAATATGGACTGAATGGCCTTCTCCTATCCCTCTGTAAGAGGCCTATAGGACAGAATTGCTTCGGCCTGTTCCTGAGCAGCAGTCTCAGTGCTCTGTCTCAAGGTTATGAAAGGATTTGAAAACAGGGCACTTAAAACCCAGCGTAGCCTCACACTGGTCAGTAAGTATCATACTGTAGGTTAAGGCATCTAGAAGCTTGCCCATCCGACGTTTTTTTTTAATGTAGCCGATGTGTTATTTTATAACTGCTTCCTTTCATAAACAGAGTGGAACACATATACACCCCTGCAGTGTTCTGTTGATAATCTCGTATACAAGGAAAAAGAAATAAAAATTGAAAGATTTATGGTCCATCTCTCAGCAACCCTCATCCATTCCATCCAAAACCGGTAAATGGTCCCTTTTTTCGTGATATGAAAAGTGATGTATGGAACTGGTTACTGAGCCTATTTGTTCAGTGACTGTGATTAATGCCAATCCCCATGGAGTCTAATTATCCCAGTGGAGGGTTTCCATCTTTTCATGATAATTGGGCGCATTTTAATGTGTTATCCCATAACATGAGCGGGAGCATCACCGATAGCACTGACAGGGATCAGCAGATCCAGAGAGAGGGGGAGGAGAGATCAGAATCTGAGAACATTAGACTGGAATGTTCCAACAATGGATCAGAATCTGAGAACATTAGATTGAAATATTCCAACAATAGACAGGAGTTTGTCCGATTATGTTTGGTATCTTTCTGCATTTTATTGGTGGTCATTATCATCGCGGATCTATTACGCTCTTCTCATTATTCAATATTTTTATTATCCCTTCCTGGCTGTCGTTGGTATTCCTGGTAAGTGTCACTGTCCATTTTCTTTCTATAAACTGGTTATGACTGTATTAGTGTTCTTTCATATTTTCTACACTTCTGTCCACCATTATTGTTCCTGTTGAAACTCTGAATCCAGATATTTACTCTACAAACCACTACTAACTACATCAATGAAGGTGTTCAATTACTGCCTCCCTCTGCTCTGGCAATGTTACTCATGGGTCTCTATGTTGACCTACTCAGTTTCAGCGGATAACCGAAATGTATTGTATCTTTGCCTTTGTTATTTAAATATTAAGAGCATGGAGGTCACTGTCTACTGTTCTGGTTACAAACTCTACTTCCTTCAAGTGTTTCCATCCCATGCATGGCCAATATCTGCGGCTGAAGCAGATGAGTCATAACTGTGGGAGATCGCTTTGACCATGAGCTGATTCCTGACACCATGCCCTGTCCATTTCTAACTTGAAATACTCACCACTCCACAATGTATCTCACTCTGGCTTATTCCATCACCTATTTGAACCTTGTTTTATAAAATACAGTCTTAATGAAGTTAATAATCTGCTGCTGACGCTCCTGGCTTCAAACCTGTTGAAGCAAATCTGATGCAAACTCACACCAACCTCCCATCCATCTGTCATTCATGTGCACCCGGATGTATATTGCTATTTTCATGACAATGCCTTTATTTGAACATTTTCAAACACATTACCTCATCTGTCCATGAAAATTCTCTCATTCTCTCTCTGTCGATTATCCAAAAGCCTGCCAGTTGTTTGTAATTAAAATAGGTTCCTCCGTGTGCGTTCAGTCTCAAACAATGAGTTTCGCATTTAACCACGTCTATCGTGCACACACATGCACTCTCTATCTCTCTCACTCTGATGAACACACACACACACACACACACACACACACACACACACACACACACACACACACACACAGACACACACACACCAAACCTTCCCATTGGAAACAGTAATCTGATGCAAGTATAGTTAGCACATGCTCTCCATGCTGGGCAGATATTGCAGTTTACTGAGCAACACACTAGCATGGTCTGCATAGCTCTCCATGCTGGGCTGTCATCTTGTCCCAGTTTATGTTGTTTGTGGTGTTCTGTCAAGCAGATTCAGAATTTGATGTAACAAACCATTTTAGCTGATCTGACAATGCCTTGATACAATGTTCTCATTCTCGTAATTTTACTCTTGAAGATCTCACTTCTCCAGTTAGTCCCACTGCTCTGTCTTTTTCCCCATATTTCCACAACCTCCTCCTAGTTAATTAACTGTCTGTTTCTGTCTTTACTGTGAATCTCTGTCCCTCTGTATCTTTCCCTTGCCTTGGGTTTTGGCTATATTTTGTATCGAGTGCTGGCATTGTGTAGCTCAGAAACAGTGAAATGGTGTGTGTCAGGCTGTTGTTCACTTCCCGGTATGTCCCATGTGATGGCCCATGGACAGGCGTGTTTCAGAAGTTATGCAACACATCCTTGTAACTTGGAGTGTACCTGTGTTTGCCAACTCAGGTGACCTTGCGATCAGTAACATGAGGAAGCCCATTGAGTAAACGACTAGGCATCTAAATTGTGTGACAATGCTGTCACTTTTTTTTTATAAAAAGAGGTTATTTCCTCTTTTTTTTAACAAGAGATCTTAAAGTCCAAACTGCCTACTGTAAATGGCTCAAGTAACTAAATTTTAGGGTTTTTGGGTTTTTAATAAATAGTAGTAACAATGGCCAGCACGCATAGACCAGGCTTTCTATTTTTTTTCCTTATAGCTGTAAGTCATTAGGTGCTTGTGTCCCAGAAGGGTTGGAAGTTTTAGTAAATTATCCCTAGCCGCTACTCTCTCTGAAGTTTCACTTGTTGCTGTTTCCTCCTGGACTGGAGAACTGCATGTCTGAATGCTCCTTGTTACCATGCGGTGTGTTTAGGTGATGTTAGTATATTGGAACAATTCATTTGTAGAAGGTACTGTATCCATTGTTCAGTTAAGGTTTCTAATAGTTAAGTTATTCTAAAATCCTCTTCATTTTGTATGGATTTTCATTAGAGTGTTAAATATATTGTGTTTTAATTAATGGTGGGTGGTTTGGCTAGTAGCATCATATCTGGAACTCCCACTTCACATCTGCCTTTAAAATATGCAAATGTTGGCATCCAAGCGACTTTCTTGAAATAGTTTGAGGCAGTCTGGTTGGTCTATAGCAAACTGTAGACTCTTGTCTGGTTCTAAATCGATAATATCAAATTGGGCTTGAATTACAATCCCTACAATGTGCAAACAGGCCATTTGACCCAACAGGTCTACCCCGACCCTCCGAGGAGTGACCTACCCAGAAACATTCCTCTACACTATTATTACACATTTACCCTGACTAAGGCATCTAACCTACACATCCCTGAAAAGTACAAACAATTTAACATGGCCAATTCACCTGACATGCACATCTTTAGATTGTGGGGGAAAACCGGAGCATCCAGAATACTCTCATGCAGCACTGGAGAGGATGCAACGGAGACTATTGGGTTCAAAAGTCGCGTATGGTAGTTGTTCCATATTCGGTTGGTTTAAAACGTGTTTTGTGTATAAAGATTCTTTCAGTCACTAACACTTCTCTGGTTGTGGAAAAAGTGAAGTTGGGGGCTTTACAAAAGGTAATGAAGGCAAAGCTGTAGGAATTGACAGACAAGCTGGAGTTGGGGTTGTGTTTGTCTGTGAGAAAATGAGAGATAATTACAGCTATAGCTCGGCAATTACATTTGGTGGAACCGCCATCAGACTCTTTGGAAATAGCTGGAATTCAATTTCAAATGGGGCATTTTGAACATGAGAAGGAATTGAAACCATTTAAATTAAAATGAGAAATAGGAATAAAAGAAAAGGAAATGAAGAAGAAAGAGAGAGAACAAAACCAGAGATTTTCAACTTCAAAAGTTAGCAATTAGAGAGGAAAGTTGACATAGAAGGTGGAGATGAAGGCAGACGGTAGGTTGGATGAGGAGAATAGTGAGGATGAGCAATCCTTTAGTAGTCAAAAGCCTGATGGGGTTCTGTTTAAATACATCCAGACATTGTCTAAATTTGATGAGAAGGATGGGGAAGCCTTTTAAATTTCATTTTAGAAAGTGGCTAAACAAATGCAGTGCTCAGTGACCATTTGAAGTTAACTGATCCAAACAAAGCTGGTAGGTATTTGCATCCTTGTCGGAGGAGGTATCTGGCCAGTATGAGGAGGTGAAGAACGCCACCTGAAGTGCATATGAGCTTGGGCCAGAAACCTACTGACAGCATTTCAGGAATCTAAAAAAAAACCTCCCTCGTTAAGCGTACATTGAGTTTGAAAGAATCAAACAAAGTAATTTGAAAGGTGGGTAAGGGTATTAAAAACAGAGCAAAGCCATGGCACTCTTAGAGAGATTCTTATTTTGGAGAAGTTCAACAATTCACTTCCTGCAGTCGTGAGAACTCGTGTGGAAGAGCACAGAGTAACAATGCCAAGATTAGAACTGAAATGGCTGATGATGATAATCTAGTTCAGAAATCAAAGTTTGGTTTCTGTGAGCGATTGTGAAGAATGTTTGAGATCTTCTTAAAACATATACCTGTGAGAGTAAGGTTTACTGGCCAAGGCCAGGAGTAGCAGGTAAAGGGTTTTCAATATTAAGAGGTACAGAAGTATGTAATTCTTTTATGCTGAAACATGAGGAGCTAAGTCATTCAGAAGGACTATTGGAGAGATGAGGAGTGCTCCATTATGTAACGTGTGGTTGGAGCATCCAGTGCAAACATCAACAGATTTATTTCACAATGGAGAAGGAGGCCTTGAGCTTGGTGTTGGCGTTACAACATTTCAGCATTTAAATTGCGGATAACATACATGAGACAAATCTTTATCACTGATCGTGACCCCTTAAAGCTTTGGGGGCATTCAGGTGAAAAAATAGTCTGTTTCGATTGAGCTTATTAATGCTGCCATTCAATTTGAAATTATACAGGTGACAGGGCGAGAAAACTAAGTTTTTTCACATTCTGGAGACGTGGATGAAGAAAGACAAAGGCATTCTGTGGCAGGAGTAAAATGACTGAATTCGAATCTCAGTCATAGGGATATGCAGCACGGAAACAGACACTTCAGTCCAACCCGTCCATGCCCCCAGATATCCCAACCCAATCTCGTCCCACCTGCCAGCACCTGGACCATATCTCTCCAAACCCTACCTATTCATATACCCATCCAAATGCCTCTTAAATGTTGCAATTGTATCAGCCTCCACCAAATCCTCTGGCAGCTCATTCCATACGCGTACCACCCTCTGCATGAAAAAGGTTGCCCCTTAGGTCTCTTTGATATCTTTCCCCTCTCACCCTAAACCTATGCCCTCTAGTTCTGGACTCCCCGATCCCAGGGACAAGACTTGGCCTATTTATCCTATCCATGCCCCACATAATTTAGTGAACATTTATAAGGTTACCCCTCAGCCTCCGACTCTCCAGGGAAATTAGCTCCAGCCTGTTCAGCCTCTCCCTATAGCTCAAATTCTCTAGTCCTTGTAAATCTTTTCTAAATCTTTTCAAGTTTCACAACATCTTTTCGATAGGAAGGAGACCAGAAATGCATGCAATATTCCAACAGTGGCCTAACCAATGTCCTGTCCAGCCGTAACATGACATCACAACTCCTGTACTCAGTACTCTGACCAATAAGGGAAAGCATACCAAACATCTTCTTCACTATCCTTTCTATCTGCTACTAATAGAGGAGGATTAGGAGGTCTAAAATGAATCCATCTTTGTATATTGACAGATCATTTTATTAAAGGTGGAGTTGTGAGGATACTATCACTATAAAAAGGTTATTTTCTCTTGCTTTTTTTAAAGAGGTTTTAAAGGGAGACGTGCGGAACTGCTGTCTGAAAACAGTTTAAGTAAATAATTAAGGAGGCCTTTAGGTTTTATTAAATTGTGATAACAATGGAAGGGCAGTGGCCAGCTCTCCCAGACCAGGGGTCTCGTTTTGTTTCTAGCTGCAGCATTCAGAAGCTGTTGGTTCGAAGTTTCAATACATGATCCCTAGCTGCTTTTCTCTCTGAGATGGTTGTTGATGTTGATTTTTCCTGGATGAAAAAACTGCATGTAAGAATCTGTATTTGAATTGATCTTTGTGCCAAGCAGTGTATACCAAGAAGGTACAGTATCTATTGTTTGTGTAAGTGTACCAATATAAGCTATCCCAATATTTTCTTTGATTGTATTTTAACTAAAGCATTTGAATAGATTATACTTGGCTTAATGCCAAGTGCTTTGACCAGTCACAACATATCTGGAAAGCACACTTCACATCTATATTTAAAATAAGGAAAGGTTTGGGTCTAAGTGGCCTTCTTAAAATATTTTGCGGGGATCTGGTCTGGTCCACAATACTTGCAGCCGAGGGGTTTCTGACTGTACCTGTTGCTGAAACGTTAGTGGAGTGGCTGGGGATGGTTTGCTGAAGCTTGTGTTGTGATTTGCCTCAGACATTCAGTGAGACCGGAGGATTTGGTGAACCAACTTTGGATGGAGCATGGGAACTATGATAACAGCATCTGGGTGTGTAACATGAACACCAAATAGAACAGAAGCTGCAGACAGAGGAAGCTCTGAAACCACAGAGTGAGTGTGTGTAGGGAAAGGGATCTGCTGTATCCACCCCAAGTTACACTTACCCCATGAGCAGAGTGTTGAGGGGATCTGGACTGAACACGGATCTGGTCACAGAGCGGTGTCACCTTCTTCAACACGACCTGCAGCTTCACTCTAGCGTGAAGACGGTGCTGCCGGTGGCTATTAGGGTCACAGTTTCATTCAGCTTCTGTGATCCGAAACTTTCCAGGCCGGAGTCGGTGACAGCTCCATCATCTCCCAGTATCTCAACATTAATGTCACCATTCGGTGATGGAGTATGTATATGGTGGATGAGGTCAATACATTCCCTCTCCCTCAGCGGGAAGCTGCCAGGTGTATCCTTATTTTCCCAGTATAGTGGGATTCCTGAAGATGTACATAATATCTGCAGAGTAGCCATTAAATGGGGAGAGGTAGAGGAACTGAAGGAGCTCTCACTCTATTAATGTTCCAGTGTGTCCATGCACAATACATCACGTTGGTGAATACTCCTGTCCTGAAAGCAGCCATAGTTCCGTCATTCAGAAGCAGGCAGCCATTCCCATCGTCTACGGGTCTCCATGTAGAAAGGAATGAATGTATCTTGGATAAAGGCCGTCCCCTTGATACACATTTCAAAACACCATCCCCACCACCAACCAACCACATCAAAATATTCTATGTAAACGGAGAGCAATGTGGTTACTTGGAGTGTCAATGAGCAGACGATCAGGGATGGAGCAAAACCTTCCATGTCTGAACGGGTCTCCGTGAGTCCCCCAGTACCCAGTATCACTGAGTCCTGTAATCCCTCTCCATTTCAGTTACATACTGCCTTCCATTATTCCTGTAAATGAAATTACACGTTATATTATGTTGTATTGCTCCTTCCAAATTATTATCCATTGCCTTGAACTTTCTGTATCTATTTGCAGACACTCCACCCTCTCTTGATAATTTAATCTCTTGCTTATCCAAGCGACATCACCAAACTCAGTATCTGGATATCTGTTCCAACCTCCTGATCATTGATGTAGATTGTAAATAGTTGACGTACCAGCACTGGTCACTGTGTGACTCCACTGGTGACGTTCTGACAAACTGATTAAGACCGACTTATCCGGACAGCCTGCTTCCTGTTTGATAAGCAGTCTTCCCTCTATATTGTATAACACGGTCGAAAGGCTGAGTGTGGACGAGGAGCATCAGTCAGGAATCTAACCCCTTGAACCATGATTGAATACAATCATGGCTGATGTTATCGCGGCCTCTATTCCACTTACCTGCTATCTCTCCATCCTACGACGCCTTATTTGTAGGAATCAGTTGAGGGAACTATCTCTGAGCTCCTTCCAATATAACAATACACTTTCTTCATTGAGTAGAAAAAATCTTTACACACTACCCCAATGTGATCTCACTAAGATCCTGTGCAGAGGCAGCAAAAACATTACCAGGCTGCTGAAAGGTTCCCACCCAGTTTAGAGCAGTCTCAGCTCTCTAGGGTAATACACAGCATTGTTTAAAATCATTGTCCTTCTCTACTCCACATGCATTACGGAGATCTAGAGGAAATCTCACAATAATGCTAGCGAGGAGCATGAATATCGTGGCGAGATGACCTCTAAGATTAATTTTATTCAGAATCTGACCATAGGGGAGGTGCCAGAGTACTGGAGAACGATTAATACGATTCCACTTCACAGTAATCATGATTTGGAAATGCCAGTGTTGGACTGGGGTGTCCAAAGTTAAAAATCACACAACACCAGGTTATAGTCCAACAGGTTTAATTGGAAGCACAAAAGCTTTCAGAGAACCGCACCTTCTTCAGGTGATTGTGGGGGACAAAATTGTAAGACACAGCATTTATAGCAAAAAATTACCGTATGGTGTAACTGAAACTTCACATTGAAAATTACCTTGATTGTCTGTTGAGTCTTTCATCTGTTCGAATACCATGGTAGTTTAGCTTCTTCCGTGAGTAAATCAAAAACCTTTTTTTAAAAGTTGCATTCTCAGGTTAACTGTAACAATTGGGTTAGTTACACAATATGTCGAAGGTGTTAGCGCCCTGTGTTCTCTGTCTATGCCATGATTTTAGATCGATTCTAACCTAAAAAGTCAGATAACAGAGTTTTACTGTTTTTGAGCAAAGTACAATGTAACTCTGCAAGTACAAATTCACCCGACAAAATGTATGTGCACATGTGGGTCTTTGTGTCTGTCTGTGTGTATGACTGTCTGGCTTGGGGGTTGTGAGTGTGAGTGAGAGTGTATATGTGTGTGTAGTGATTGCAGAGTGTATTAATTCTGTGAGGGGGTGCATGTGTGAGTGTGGAAGTGTGTATGTGTCTGGGGTGAGGGTTTACGAGTGTCTGTGAGAGAGAGGGTATATGTGCCTGCATGAGTGTAGAGTGGTCTCAGTCTCTGAGAGGATGCATGTGTGAGTATGGGAGTGTGTGTGTCGGTGTGCGTGTCTGTGTATATGTGTGTCCATGTGTATCTGTGTGTATAGGAGTGACTATGTGTGTGTGTGTGTGTGTGTGTGTCTGTGTATGTGTGTCCATGTGTATGTGTGTGTATCGGAGTTACTGTGTGTGTGTGTGTGTGTGTGTGTGTGTGTGTGTCTGTGTGTTGTGTGTGTGTGTAAGTGTGTCTGTGTGTATATAGTGCAATGGTGGTCACCTGTAGTATGACATGAACCCAAGGGCCCGGTTGAGGCCCTCCCTATGGGTACCGAGCTTAGCTATCAGCCCCTGCTTGTCCACTTTTCGCTGTTGCCTGTCCTGAAGTCTGCCTTGGAGGATGTCACCCGAAGGTCCGAGGTCGAATGTCCTGTACCGCAGAAGTGTCCCAACTGGGAGGCAACACTTCTGTCTGATGGTTGTTGTGCGGTGCCCATTCATCTGTTGCCGTAGCCTTTGGTCGGTTTCCCCAATGTACCGTGCCTCCGGGCGTCCTTGCCTGCAACGTAAAAGATAGACAATGTTGGCTGAGTCACATGAGTACCTGCCACGTACATGGTGGGAGGTGTCCTCACATGTAATGGTAATACCCATGTCCACATTCTGACACGTCTTGCAGAGCCTACCGTGACAGGGTTGTATGGAGCTGTCCTGAAAGCTGGGCAGCTTGCTGCGAACATATGATCTGTTTGAGGTTTGGCGGTTGTTTAAAGGCAAGTAGTGGAGGTATGGGGAAGGTCTTGGCGAGGTGCTCATCCTCGTTGATAATGTGTTGAAGGTCACAAAGAACATGGCATAATTTTTCAGCTCCTGGGAAGTACTGAACAACGAAGGGTACCCTGTTGGTTGCCACAGCAAGGTACCGTAGTGACTTCCTTAGGAGATAGACATGTGCTCCCTATAACAAAGTGACAAAAACTGAACACAATACTCCAAGTGCGGCCTTACCAAAGCCCTGTGTAGCTGCAACATAAATTCCCAACTTCCATACTCAATGCCCGGCCTGAAGAAGGTCAGTGTGCCAAATGCCTTCTTCACTGCCCTGTCTACATTGTACTCCACTCTCAAAGAACTGTGCACCTGAACGCCAAGGTCTCTCTGCCCTCTACATCCCTTAAGGCCCTCCCATTCGCCGTGCAACTCCTACCTTGAGTTGAGTTTCCAAAATGCAAGACCTCACGCATCTATATTAAATTCCATTTGCCATTTCTCGGCCCACTTCCCCACCTGATTAATGTCCTGCTGCAATTTCTGATAAACTTCCTCACTGATCATGCTCCCACTTATTTTAGTGTCATCTGCAAATTTAAAAATCATAC
The DNA here is from genome assembly GCF_020745735.1 of Hemiscyllium ocellatum. Classification (NCBI taxonomy): domain Eukaryota; kingdom Metazoa; phylum Chordata; class Chondrichthyes; order Orectolobiformes; family Hemiscylliidae; genus Hemiscyllium; species Hemiscyllium ocellatum. The sequence goes on from NC_083446.1 coordinate 30,746,964, forward strand.
CTTGTACATTCTCAACCAAATCATCGATAACAAACAGCAATGGACCCAGCCTCCAGTCTGACAAGCATCCTTACACTAAACCCTCTGCTTCCTACCATCAAGCCAACTATGTATCCAATTGGCCAGTTCCCCAGCATTCCATGTGATGTAACTCTCCAGAGCAGCCTGCCGTGTGGAACCTTATCAAAGGCCTTACTGATATCCATAGAGACTATGGTTACCGCTCAGCTCTCATCAAGCTTCTTAGTCACTTCATCAATGAACTCTAACAAATTTGGGAAGCATGATCTCCCACTCACAAGTCTATGCTGACTGCTCCGAATCAAACCCTGTGTAAGTAATGGGTGCTGACAATGGTATGCTGTCCTTCATTGTAAGCTGATTCCAGTACATAAGTAATGCCATCATCCTGCTGTTGTCGATCCTTGCTGAGAGCTTGGTTGAGACACTCTCTACGGATTTGATCTCCTTTGTAAGGAATGATCTCCTTACCACAGACACGCGTGATGGTATCACGAGGATAGAGTGAAGAAGCTGAGTGTTTAATCAGTAGAGGTGTGAGAGAAGAAGAAACGGTGACGTTAAACACGAGGAGTGACAGCGATCACTTACTTCCAAAAGAGACATGGACAGGGAGAGAAATTCCGTACTTTACCCAGGAGTTATTCGTTTGATTTATTGTCACGTGTACCTCAGTACAGGGAAACAGTTTATTTATGAGCAGTGGTAACAGATCATAGTAAGGATGGCCAGACAGATCATAGGGTGGAAATAGACTTGGACAGAGTAAGGCATACAGGTTACACTGAACAGGACAGGCACTAGACAAGATCAACATGAACAAGATCAGCATTATTTGAATTTAGAGAGTCCATCCATCAGTCTAACGTGACTTTCCTAATAGTTTATATGCCTAAATTAACTCTCCCCACGTTATTGTGCTGTCGGCGTGTGAACCCGGACTGAACCTCATGTTACTCACAATCCCCAACTGCAGCCACAATCCCTTCCATCTGAAACAGGTAGCCATTCCCACCACTCCCATCCTACACAGAGAACACCAGGCTGGCTTCTCAGAGATGGAAGGTGCCTTCTTGTGACTTCACACAAGACATATGGCTTCCCTCCTCACCGCGAGAAAACCATGTTAAAGTCCCACGTGTGTATCATGACAGACGGAGCTACGAGGAACAACGTGGAGCAGTCTGTCTGTGCAGCCTCTGCTCCACTTGTTCATCATGTTAGAGCATCAGTTAAGAGACAGCGAGGATTGTTGATGCTGAAGATCAGAGTAGACAGTGGTTTGCTGGAAAAGCACAGCAGGAGGCTCGACGTTTCGAGCATAAGCCATTCATCAGGATCAGCATCAATTACCTCATTCTGCCCCTGTGTAAGTGCATTGAGGTGGGAATGGCCTCCTACTGTTCCTGTGTAAGTGACTCAAGGGACTGACTGGCTTCTTCTTCGTTCGATTGGACAGGGCCAAGGGCCTGATTGAGTAACCCCTCGTTCCTGGTTCCAGCTCGATGTGCTGACTAGTGTGATGATGCTGTAGCTTTAAGAGGTTATTTTGTTCTGGTTTCTTTTAAGAGAGAGATTGAATGACCGTTACCAAGCTGGTTAGTTCAGGCCACTTGAGTAAACAGCTAGTGAGGTCTTAGGTTTATTTTAATGCAGATGGAATGGGTGTGGCCAGCTCTCACAGATTAGGATTTCTGGGTTTTGGTTTCTCAGTAACATCAGAAATTATTGGGGTCTCCACTGAGTTGAATGTCACCTGGCAGCTACTCTCTATGAATTTTCTCTTGGTGCTGTTTTTAAATCCTGAATTGGAGAAATATTTGTGTCATTCAGTGTCTGAATATTCCTTTTTGCCAAGGGCTGTGCTCATCTGCTTTTCCAGTATTGGAACAGTTCATTACTAATAGTTCCTAGATCTATTATTCTGTTAACTCGTCCAATATAATTACGTTATTCTATATTCTTCTTTCTTTGGTTGTATTTCATCTGTCGTGTTTAAGTAAACGGTGTTATGCTTCACACCGAGTTGTTTGACCAGTCACATTGCATCTGGAACAGACACTTTACATTTTCTTTAAAATAAGAAACATTAGAGTCTCGGCTACCGCCTTCAAATAGGGATTCTGGTGTGGCCCATCACACGAGACTCGTTCTCTTCCTGAGTAATAGGTTGGAGGCACTGAATGGGCTGTCCATGTTCTTGTCCAATAGTGTCAATGGGCTGAACGACTTCCTCATATTCCTGTGAAACCAGTGTGAGGTGCGGAATGATCTCTTGTTTTACTGTGGCAATGTGCAGTGTCAGACAGTCCTTTATATGAATGTTACGGACTCTTTAAAAGCACAAGCCTCAATGGAGTCCATGTCTTGCTGCACATGAACAAAGTTCGGTTCAGAAACTGACAGTGGCATCAAATTATTCTGAACATTGTGGAATCCTCAGTGACCATCCCCACTTCTGATCTTATGGTGGGGAGGGTGAGGGTGGGGAGACATTGATGAAGCAGCTGAAGATGTTTGTGAAGAGGAAGCTACCTTGAGGATCTCCCACAGAGGTTTTTTCTAGATTAGATTAGATTTACAGTGTGGAAACAGGCCCTTCGGCCCAACAAGTCCACACCGACCCGCCGAAGCGAAACCCACCCATACCCCCACATTTACCCCTTACCTAACACTATGGGCAATTTAGCATGGTCAATTCACCTAACCCGCACATCTTTGGACTGTGGGAGGAAACCGGAGCACCCGGAGGAAACCCACGCTGACACGGGGAGAACGTGCAAACTCCACACAGTCAGTCGCCTAAGTCGGGAATTGAACCCGGGTCTCCGGCGCTGTGAGGCAGCAGTGCTAACCACTGTGCCACCGTGCCGCCCACCGTGACCCAGGACTGAGATGATGAACATCTTCCTTTGTGCCATGTTTGACTCTAAACACTGGAGAGTTTTCTCTGATTCCCATTAAGTTCAGATTTGTTAAACTCCTTGATGTCAACAGAAGTTAACAGAAGCCTTGATATCAGGGCCAGTCATTATTACCTGAACCCTTGTGTCAACCCCTTTTGTTCATATCAATAGGCCATGATATAGGAGCAGCAAGAGTTTTCTTCAAACAGGTGGCATTGAATGTCAGGATTTCTCTTCTCAAGAGTGTTCGGGGAGCCAAATGACTGAAAGTATTTGAAGAAGAGGTAGATGGAGATTGACCTGTCAGAGATATGAGCGTGATGAAGAATTGGGTATGAAAGAGGATTTGAGACCAAGAGCAGATCAGCCATGATCTTAGCGAAGGGCAAGGCAGGCTTGGGGAGTAAACGACCTGCCCCTGTGTCTGATGTTCTCACATTCTGTTATTGGAAAGTTAGTGGGTGTTATTTTCATGCATGTTCTGTTATTGAATGTTGCCGTCAGGGAGATCAGAGGATTTTGTGAGCCATCACTGGGTGAGGTAATGGGGCTGTATTCACAGTAAATTTGGGTCTACAACATGACCAACTAATGGAGCAGAAGTTTCAGAGAGGGGATGCTCTGTAAAGAGAGATGAGGGAACCTCTTTCATACCCAGCCTGGGTTTTACAATCACATTTCTCAAATCACCTCAAAGCATGTGGGACAGTCTTGAAGGGGCAAATGATCTCCTCTGTTTCTGTGCACCAGGTTATAGAAGTAAGTAGCCTCTAAATGCTCCTGCTTAACAGGTTTAATGGGCTGGATGGAACACAGGAACACGGGATTGGGGGTCAGGAGTGAGTCATTAAATACGTTGACCCTTCTCCACCAGGCACTAAGATTGTGGCTGATCAGGTTGTGGTCTCAGCCCCACTTTCCTGTCTGTGTCCCATTATCCATGACTCACTTCTCTGTCAAATATTTAACTAACGCATCTTTCAATCAATGTGAACATAGAGGCACGAAAAACTTCCAGTGAAGAGAATTCCCACTTGAAGGGTCCATTCAGAATTTTCGTCATCCCTCTTATAGTATTAGAGAGTTATGCAGAATGGAAACAGACCTGTTAGTCCAATCTGTTCACTCCGATCGGATATCAAATCTGATCCAGTCCCACTTGCCAGCATTTGGCCAATATCCCTCTTTCACATACTTTTTAAATGTGCGATTGTAACCGCCTTCACCACTTCCTCTGACAGCACTCTCTGTGTGAATCATTTATCTTCAGGTCTATTCTCAATCGTTCGTCCTCTCCCCTCCAACCTATGCTCTCCTGTTCTGGGCTTCCCTACCCTGGGGAGCAGAACATGGCTGTTCAGAATATCCATGCCCCTGATGGTTTTATAAACCTCTATAATGTCACCCTTCAGCCTCTGACACTCCGGGGGAAACAGCTCAAACTAATCAACCTCTCCCAAAAGCTCAAACCTCCAGTCCTGGGACATCCGTGTAAATCTTTTCTGTAGACAACCGAGTTGTGCGCAGTATTCTTAAAGTGGCCTCACCAACATCCTGTACAGATGCAACATGCCACCACAACTCCTATACTCAATGCTCTGACTGATTAAGGCAAATTTGTAAAATGTGTTCTGTACTGCACTGTCTGCATTTGACTCCACTTTCAAGGAACAATGTACCTGCAGCCCTATGTCCGTTTGATTCACAACACTCACCAGGCCCTTACCATTAAGTGTATAATTTCTGCCCTGATTTGCCTTCCCAAAATGCGTAACCTCGTATTTACCTAAATTAAACTTCATTTGTCACTCCTTGCCCCTTTGTCCCATCTATTTGTGGTCTCGTTGTACTCTGAGATAATCTCCTCCACCACCGTTCTGATGTCGTCTGTAAACTTACTAACTATGGCCCCAATATCCACATCTAAATCCTTTACATAAATGATGAAATGCAGCGAACTCAGTCCTGATTCTTACAGCACACTGCTGCTCACTAGTCCAGTCTGAAAAATACCCCTCTTCCTTCAAGCCAATTGTGACTAGCTTCTTCTGTATCCCATATGACCGAACCTTACTGATCTGCCTACCAATCGGAATGTTATGAACACCTTGCTGAGGTCCATATTGACAATGTTTACCAAACTGCCTTCATCGATCTTCTTTGTCACCTCTTCATAAAACTCAATCAAACTAATGAGACATGATTTCCCATGCAGAAAGCCACGTTGTCTATCCCGATCAGCCTTTGCCTTCCCAAATGGATGTAAATGCTATCCCTCCGAATCCCCTCCAACAAATCACCCACCACTGACATCAGGCTCACCGGTCTATAGTTCCCCGTTTTTTTGGGTCACATTTTCCTTTTCTAGTCCCACTCTCCCACTGCTCACAGCAAATGTTAAATGTAACCAGGTCGGTGATATGGCTGATGATATTGGTCTCAGACTGGGTCAGGATCAGTTTTAGGAACAAGTCAGGCTAGTTTACTTAATCTGCTCAAATAGCACGTTTATGATCCAGAGCAATGTTACTCCAACTATGATGGAATGATGAATGGCAAACTGTTTGGATATTGCAAATTAAAGAATCGATATTTCCTATTCTAAACACACACACACACACACACACACACACACACACACACACACACACACACACACACACACACACACACACACACACACACACACACACACACACACACACAATCTCTGCAATTTCACGTTGAAAGAACCTTTTCCAAATATTAGTGTAACTAATGACAAAAGGAAAAATTGAGAGATTGTCCAAAACATTATTCTGCTTCTGAAGATATTGAACTCACACAGCTGCTAGCAATGGGATTTTATCCTGGGCGAGTTGGATTTGGCTGAATTCCCTTTGCATTAGGCAGTTAGGAAGTCCCAGGTTAACACAGTAGCGTAGTAGTTCGTACTACTGCCTCACAGCATCAGGGGCTTGAGTTCAATTCCAGCCTCGGGCGATTATCTGTGTGGAATTTGGATCTTCCCCCCCTTGTCTGCGTGAGATTCTGATGGGTGCTTCTGTTTCCTCCCACAGTCCAAAGCTGTATAATTCAAGTGGATTGGTCCGATAACCCATAGAGTTCAGCGATTTCTACTTTAGGTGCACTCGTCAGTGGTAACTGTAAGGGCATGGGACGGTTACTCTTTGGAGGGTTAGTATGGACTTGTTGGGCCGAAGGGCTTGTTTCCACACTGCAGGGATTCTATAAAAATAAGAATGGTAACAATAACAGTAGCGTTTTGTTTTAGCTCGCACATGTTACTGTGATGAGGAATAGTGAAGGAGAGAGAGTGCAATAGGCCGTTTCTTCTCGGGCAGATGACATTTTCTCCCTCTCTGAGCTGAATCACACAATAATGTCATTCTCTCCCAAACTGGACCATGTGAGGTCTCCTTGTACATTGTCCAAACTATGTCTCCTCACATTCCCTGTTCCATGTCGGTGCATCATTGCAGCTGTCATACACAGAGCCGTACCCTGAGCAGAAAATGGTCTCGGTCGATTTGAAATATGTTTACACGTCCCTGCGTCATTAAAAAATAAAATGTTTAATGTATTCAGGATACATAGAACATAAAACAGTCCAGCACAGAACAGGCCCTTCAGCCCACCATGTTGTTCCGACCACTGATCCTCATGTATGCACCCTCAAATTTCTGTGACCATGTGCATGTCCAGCAGTCTCTTAAATGTCCCCAACTACCTCGCTTCCACAATTGCTGCTGGCAACGCATTCCATGCTCTCACAACTCTCTGTGTATAGAACCCACCTCTGACATCCCCTCTAGACTTTCCTCCAACCAGCTTAATACTATGACCCTTCGTGTTAGCCATTTCTGCACTTGGAAATAGTCTCTGGCTATCAACTCTATCTATGCCTCTCATTATCTTGTATACCTCAATTAGGTCCCCTCTCCTCCTCCTTTTCTCCAATGAAAAACGTCCGAGCTCAGTCAACCTCTCTTCATAAGATAAGCCCTGCAGTCCAGGCAGCATCCTGGTAAACCTCCTCTGAACCCTCTCCAAAGCATCCACATCTTTCCTATAATAGGGCGACCAGAACTGGACGCAGTAATCCAAGTGCGGTCTAACCAAAGTTTTATAGAGCTGCAACAAGATCTCACGGCTCTTAAACTCAATTCCCCTGTTAATGAAAGCCAAAACACCATATGCTTTCTTAACAACCCTGTCCACTTGGATGGCCATTTTAAGAGATCTATGTACCTGCACACCAACATCTCTCTGTTTCTTCACACTGTCAAGTATCCTATCCTTAATCCTGTACTCAAATTTCAAATTCAACCTTCCAAAATGCATCACCTCGCATTTATCCAGTTTGAACTCCATCTGCCACCTCTCAGCCCACCTCCGCATTCTGTCAATGTCCCGCTGCAGCCTACAACAGCCCTCTATACTGTCAACGACACCTCCAACATTTGTGTCATCTGCAAACTTGCTGACTGATTCTTCAATCCCCTCATCCAAGTCATTTAAAAAAAAAACAAAGAGTAGAGGCCCAAGGACAGAGCCCTGTGGAACACCACTCACCACTGACTTCCAGGCAGAATATTTTCCTTCCACTCCCACTCACTGTCTTCTGCTGGCCAGCCAATTCTGTATCCAGACAGCTAACACAGATACCGGTGTTAAAATGAATGTTTTGTTTTAACAAATACAGAAATTGCTGGAAAAGCTCGCCAGGTCTGTCAGCATCCAGATGCCTTTTATATGCTGTAGTTGTACCAGCCTCCACCACTTCCTCTGGCAGCTCATTCCATACGCACACCACCCTCTGTGTGAAAAGGTGCCCCTTAGGCCTCTTCAAAACCTTTCCCCTCTCACTTTCCACCAATGTCCTCTAGTTTTGAACGCCCCTAACCTGGGGAAAAACCTTGACTACAAACCCTATCCATGACCGTTCTGATTTTATAAACCTTTACTGCTGTGAAGTGTGCCTTCAATCAACACGAATGGCTGTACTTTCAATAGTCCCGGGCCGAAATGCTGAAATTCAACACCAACACCTGTCATTTCTCCATCAAGTCACAATTCTAAACCTGTTTAATCAGATTGTTCAGATATATTAGGAGGTACTTCTGTGGGATTTACACCCAGACCTTTGTGCCCAGAGGTAGGGACACGAGCACCACTCGGCAATACCCATAAAGTTGTAACATTATTCTCCTGTGTGTTTGTTCATCAGCCTGTTCTGACATGCTGCTACATACCTCTGCAACAGGCAGGACATGAATCCAAACCTTCTGGTCCAGAGCTAGGAACACTACCAAACAATTTCAGGTATTGGAATCAAACCCAGAGCTATGGCTCAGAGACAGGGACACTACCCACTATACTACTATACCCAGATTTTGGTGTGGATTTATTATAATCAGGTTACCATTACTGAACTACACAAAGCATTTTGTTTTGTTAAACAAGTGCAAGATCGAAATTAACTATGAACATCTTTAATCGCTATTATCTGTAGTCTGCTATATTAGGGAAAGAAATCCTGCAGTTGAAAATGTGTTGCTGGTTAAAGCACAGCAGGTTTAGGCAGCATCCAAGGAATAGGGATGCTGCCTAACCTGCTGTGCTTTAACCAAGAACACATTTTCAACTGTGATCTCCAGCATCTGCAGACCTCACTTTTTACCCAAAGAAATCCTGCAGACACACTCTGCCCAATGAAGGGTCTCAAATAGATTTTTATTACTGAACACCAGACACGGAGAAGGACCATAATTTCTAGTCCCAAAACACCGAACAGTATCACCCACCTCTCATGTGTGTCTGCCCTCTGCCTAAAACCATGAAATGATACCAGGCCGCTGATTACTGTCCAGCCTCTCCTCCCCACTGACTGTGTCTGCAATCTGTCCCTCCTCCTCCTAACCACACAAGGCAAACCAAGCTCAGGGTCTTTGTGAAAATCAAGGCCGGAGTGTGCAGGCCTGCTGGAGAGGGGTGGGCATTTTAAAATTAAACGGGCAAGTTGAGGAGGTGGTAATATCACTCACTGGCCAGGCGTGGCAGATGGATTTTAGTTTGGATTAATGCGAGGTATTGGATTTGGTAAATCAAACAATAGTAGGACTTATACAATTAAAGGTAGGGCCTTTGGCAATGTTGTAGAACAGAGACCGCGGCCATCAGGTATAATTCTTTAAAAGTTGCATCTCATAAAGATAATGTGATTAAGAAGGTGTTTTGCACACTTGTCTTCAATGGTCAGACCTTTGAGTATCGGAATTGGGATGTCATGTTGAGGTTGTACAGGATATTGGTGAGACCTCTTCCAGAATACTGTGTCCAGTCTGGGCATCCTGCCCGCTCATTCCATAGGCACACCACCATCTGGGTGAAAAAACTGCCCATTAGGTCACTTTTAAATGTTTCCCCTCTTACCTTACAACTATGTCCTCTAGTTTTGGTCTCCACTACCCTTATAAAATACCTTGACTATTTACTTTGATATTATTGACCTTGACATTATTAAGCTGTAGAGGGTTCAGAAGAGTTTAACCTGGATGTTGCTGGAAATGGAGGGATTGAGCTATAAGGAGAGGTCGGGTAGGCTGGGACATTTTTCACTGGAGAGTATGAGATGGAGGGGTAACTTTGCAGAGGTTTATAAAATAATGAGGGGTACAGATAAGTTGAAGAGCTGATGTCTTTTCCCTAGAGTTGGGGATTCAAAACTGAGCGATATTTTAAGGTGCGAGGAAAAATATTTACAAAAATCATGAGGAGTAATTATTTTAGACAGAAGCTGGCTTGTGTGTGGAATGAACTTGCAGAGCAAGTGGTTATAACAGGGACAGTTACAACGTTTAAAGGATATTTAGATCAGTACACGGATACGACATCAGTTTGGATGGTGCTGTGAGCAGCTGCCCTCTCCCTCTCTGAATGAATCCCTGTTGGTTTTCACCCTCTGCCAATGCCATGCAGTGGCGTGTGGAGGCTAGCAGAGGGTGGCATTGCATCACTTTCAGCACCACAGAGACAGCCAGACCTGCCCCACACAGAGACACACAGATACACACACAGCAATTGTTAGGGCACAGCATAGATCCCATCTGGTAATTTAAACTAAACATAAATAAATGCTCAATTCGCCTCGTAAACTTTTAAAATATGAGTGACAGAGAACTCCCAAATTCCACTGTTTAAATAAAAACAACAATGTATTTTTTAAAACTGAAAGTGAACTGAAAGAGATCCTCTATCTCTTAACTGCTTATAACCCGACTCCAGCTCTATAGCGATATACTGTTTCTGGGTCTGCCATCCTCTCATATCACAGGTACTTGTAAGCTCTCAGTTCAGAGCAGCATTCACTCTCTCTTAAAGGTACAGTACACACTTTCAACTTCATCCCATTATACCCTGATGAATATCGATAAGTGGAACCTATCCGGATTTCTCTTGCTCTGTGGTTTGTCAATATTTCATCTACTCTGTCTCGTACGTGTCAGGATTTTTGTTGATCCATTGACAGTATGTCATTATTCGACTCTGTCCGTGGGAATATATCAGTAGTTCACTTGCTCACACCCGGATTTCAGTTGTTTCATGGGCACCGGGACACTATGATAAACTTAATGTTTGTAAATGGGACCAAACCTGCAAGAATTGTAAAGTCTACGGAGGACAGTGTGGAACTCTAACAGGACAGTGACACGCTGGTAGACGGGGATCAATGCAGAGCAGTGTGAGGTGATGCACTTTGGGATGAAAGACAATGAACAACAATATAAAACAGGCTGTACCATTATAAAGGGGCTGCAGGAACAGAGCGCGCTGCGTGTATATGAGCAGGAGCTTTGTTCAGGTGTAGGTGCTTTCTACCGTGAGTGTGAGGGAGCAGAGAGACTACGGTGACCCTTATCCTGACAGAGTGGGGAAGGTTATTGATGCTTGTCCTGTATTGCTGGACATTTCTTCAGACCGCAGATACTGCACTGAGCTGGGTGGGGCGCTCAGACCATGCTCGGTGAGTCTGGTGGTGTGGCCCCCTCTGGGAAGAGAATGGTCCCCCTCTGTACTAGCCCATCTACCAGGACCTCCATGTCCCTGTCGACAAACCGCAGTGTAATTGCCCATTATCTGCCATGCTCGGGGTAAACTGTGCAGGGCAGCTCCAAGCTGAGAAAGCTCAACTGTGTGCCCATTGGTCTTTTAAAGATGGCACCAGTGCCAGGGATCACGGAATATCCAGGGGCACCCGGGCGACTGTGAGTCCCTCCAGCCATGATGGGTGGGAGAATCGGGCTGGTACTGAATGAGAGGGACATCATGTGTGTGTGTGTGTGTGTGGGGCGGGGGGGGGGGTAGAGGGGGGGCGGTAGTCAATGAGTTGAGTTGGATAAGATAGCACCAGGAACCTAGCTTGGCCTCGTACAGATAATCTCTCTGTCACACTCAATGAAAATGGCACTGAGGCAAATTATTGTCAGAATCAGCTCAGTGAGTCAGAGATTCTGTTGAAACTACTCCCATTTACAAAGCTGTAGAACAAATGCTCATCCAAAACTCCCCATCATTTTACCTCACACCAATCTCCCTTTTTCCCATCTTTCCTGGGAACACTGGCTCATGTTGCAGGATGCTATCGAATCCACATTTCAGCATTCCGAAACCTGGGAACACATCCTTCCATGTCACTGTGTCTCAGTCTCCCCCTCTCTGTCTATACCCCAAACCCCTCCCATGTGGTGATATTTAAACTGATTCCCCTGCCATCTCTCTCTGGCAGTGATGTTCACACCCACAGCACTCCCTTGTCAGGGCACAATATAAATATGGAGCTGGAAATGGGTGGGAGCTGTATGTCCTGTCACTTCCAGCACGGGCTGCAAGTTTCCCCTCACTGGGCAGGGATCTAACACAGTGTTACTGAGCAATGCACTGGGGTGGGGTACACAGTCCTACATGCTGGGAGGGTAACTGCTCCTGGGTTACAGATCAATGCAGTGGGGTGGTGTACACAGTCCTACATGCTGGGAGGGTAACTGCTCCTGGGTTACAGATCAATGCACTGGGGTGGGGTACACGGTCCTACATGCTCCTGGCTTACAGATTAATTCACGGGTGATCACTGCACAGGTCGCTGTGATGGTCAGACTATCTGGTTGATGTGATCTGTACAGCTCCCCGTGCTGAATAGATATCTGTTTCAGGTTCACACATTAGTGCTCTGCTGTGTCTGCACAGCTCCTGGTTCTGGACAGACATCTGATTCGGGTTTATAGACCAATGCACTGTTGTAGTCTGCACTGCTTCCCAGGCTGAATACTTGCTGGAGAAACACAGCAATCCAGGCAGCATCAGGAGGTGTAGAATTGGATATTTCGGGTGTAGCTCTCCTTCAGGACTCCTGCAGAAGGGTTACACCCGAAACATTGACCTTTCCACCTCCTGATGCTGCCTGGCTTGCTGTGTTATCCCAGCTTCCTGCCTGTCCACTTTAGATTCCAGCATCTATCCCAGCTTTCCATAGTGCACAGATGTCTAGTCTGTGTTTGACTATAAGTGCCCTGACATGATCTGTGCAGTGTTCCACTCTGGACAGATTGCTGGGTTGTATTGACAGTGCAGTGGATGAATCTGGACAGATTGCTGGATTGTACTGAGCAGGACACTGCCCTGGTCTACACAGTGTTCCACGGTGAACAGATATCTCCACTGGGTTGATGGTGTCTGGGCTGGTTCTGTGAGGTGGATCTAACCATTTCAGCTGATCTGACAATGCCTTTAGTTCCCATTCCTGTGATTGGAACCACCGTCTCTCACCCCATTAATGTTACAGTGTGTCCAGGCACAGTACATCATGTTGGTGGGTGGGTAGGGGGGAAAGGTGATGGACAGGTCAAGGAACGTTCTGTCCCTGACATTGTTTGTGAACGGCCGGACGTCAGTGAATTGAACAAACGATAAGATCCCGAGGGAAGAGATCCCGTTCCAGGGAAAAGGAGACACTGTTTCGAAGGCCCCTCAGGCAGTTAAAGGGGTGAATACGTTTTCCCTGCGTTTACATTTCTTCACGTCACAGGATCGACCACAATTTAGACCAAAATACAGAAATTCCCAAACTCCGTTTATCTTCAGGAAACTGGGAGAGAATCCTTCAGGACAGCAATGTTTCCACCCTCCGTATTAGGAAGTGGGAAGGAGTGACCTGTGTCTGCTCTCGAGTGATCGAGTGTGTGGGAATGTTCTAGAAACTATCTGTCCTTATGGATGTGTCTCGGTGTGTTTGGGGAAGGAGGGTTTGTGGTTTATGTCACATTTTTGTCAGTAATTGCGACTTTCCCATTTGTTATTCCAGCTCCAATAATTTTAATAAATCCCTGAATACAGGGACACATTTGAAAATCTCACTGGGTCCCCGATCAAACGAGTCCCTTTGCCTCCAGGCTGATGGATAATGGGTTTGTTTTCCTTCCTCACAGTTAACGTAGTGACTATCTACGTCCTGCTTTATAAAGATTGTGGATTGTCTCCATGTGTCAGACGTTACCTGGGGGCCATGGCAGCGGCGGTTCTCCTGGTCATTATCCTCGACCTGATCCTGAGACACATTCCCATTGTTTATGAGGAACAGTTTTATTTCCTGAGGGACTCAGTCCCCGTGTGTAATATGCACGCCGTCCTGCTTTATGCAGCCACTGACTGCTCTGTCTGGTTCACCGTCACTTTCACCTTTGATCGGTTTGTGGCCATTTGTTGCCAGAAGCTGAAAAGTAAATATTGCAGTGAGAAAACGGCGGCTGTGGTTCTGGGAGCAGTGACTGTGCTGAGCTGTTTAAAGAACATTTTCTGGTATTTTATGCTCACGGCTCGGTATTGGCTGATGAACGCCCCCTGGTTTTGTGAGGTAACAGTCACTATTCTATTCTCCACTGTCTGGGTCACAATCGAGTTCCTCCACAACATTCTAACCCCGTGTGCCCCATTTGTCCTGATTCTGCTGCTCAATGTTCTCACCGTCAGACACATTTTAGTGACCAGCAGAGCCCGCAGGAGACTCGACGCTCACACCAATGGGGACGCTCAGTCTGACACAGAAATGAGAAACCGAAAAAAATCCATCATTTTACTGTTTGTGATCTCGGCCAATTTCATCCTGTTATGGTCAACGTTAATGTTGTATTCTATATGGAGATGGATGGATGATTTTAGCTACCGGCCTGTGTCTCTCCATCCCTTTGTGCACCAATTGGGCTTCATGCTGCAGCTCCTCAGTTGCTGCACAAACACCGCGATTTATGCCGTGACCCAGACTAAGTTCAGGCAGCAGCTGAAGAATGTGCTGAAATATCCCTTCACCCAAATCCATCCATCCATCAAATTCCCCCATTAATCACACCATCCGGGATTTTCTCATTTCAGTTCAGTGTTTCAGCGATGGAGCAGCCTGTCGCTATGGTAACAGACTGAGGGGAGCGCTGGTTTTTCCATCCTTATCCCACAGGGGGGTTACAGGGAAATATTTCAATGTTTCTCACAACTCAGGGGCCAGTGCGAAAAGGCACCATCCCACTGACTGTATCCATCACTTCCATTTGTAACCAATAAAAATGTGGATTAAAGCGTGCCGAGCAGCAGAGTGACCGATGTTGTTGTGTGTCTTTGTGTTGGAGAAGCTGAGCTGGAGAGAGACAGCCTCAGCCTCAAGTCCTGGTCCTCAGGGAAGGGGAGGTCACCACGCCCTGAGTTCAGAAGCTGGGTTTAACTCCCTCGGTCCCCCTCCCCATCCCCTTTCCAACCTGGCATCCCCATTTCATCTCCCCCACTCTTACTCCACATTTCTCCCTCTCTCTCCCTGCATACTCACTCTTTCTCACAACCTCCCCCTTTCAGTCTCCCACGTTCTCCCTCTCACACCAACCACCCCAAACCCGGTTTCTCCACCTGCCTCCACTCTTCACTTTCCCCTCAGCCTCACACTCTCTGTCCTGCCCGTCTCTGCCTATTCCAGCAGATCCAGATCTACCCCATCTCACCCCCACCCACCACACGCAGCCCCACGACCAACCACACCCCACCTCCAGTCTCGGGGTCAGAGGGAGAGGGAAGGAGCAGGGAGAAAGAGTGTGTCTAAGAGAGAGGGAGGGAGGGACAGGAGGGAGAGAGATTCAGTCAGAGAGAAACGGAGGGACGTGGGCAGAGAGACAGACACCAATTGAGGGCAGTTGAGAGTGAGAGAAGGTGGAGAGAGAGTGAAGGAGCAGGGAGAAGAGGGGGGAAAGTGAGAGATAGGGCGAGAGAGGGATGGAGGGTGGGAGGGAGAGAGGGAGGGGGAGGGCAAGAGAGGGTGAGGGCGAGATAGTGGAGGGCAAGGGGTAAGGGCGAGAGAGGGGGAGGCGAGAGAAGGGAGGGAGGCAGGAGAGGGCGAGAGAGGGGAGGGCGAGAAGGGATGGCAAGGGAGGGGAGGGAAGGCGGGGAGGGCGAGACGGAGAGAGAGGGAAGGGAGGGTGAGAGAGGGGGAGCGAGGGACGGGATGAGGAGAGGGAGGAAAGGGCGAGAGAGGGGAGGGTGAGGGAGGGTAGGGCGACAGAGGGGCGGGTGATGGAGGGGAATGAGGGGAGGGCGAGAGGGAGGGAGAGGGCGAGAGAGGAGAAGGAGGGAGGGGAGGGCGAGAGAGGGGAGGGCGGGAGAAGGGAGGTAGGGAGGGGAGGAAGAGAGGGAGGAAGGGGTGAGAGAGGGGAGGGAGGGAGGGGAGGGCGAGAGGGGACCAGGAGGGAGGGGAGGGCTAGAGAGGGGGAGGG